>NW_028165805.1:0-15000 GCF_964263955.1 Coregonus lavaretus
ACCAATTGTGCAAGTTCTCCCACTTAAAAAGATGAGAGAGGCCTGTAATTTTCATCATAGGTACACGTCAACTACGACAGACAAATTGAGAAAAGAAAATCCAGAAAATCACATTTGTAGGATTGTTAATGAATTGATTTGCAAATTATGGTGGAAAATAAGTAAATACTAAATACCACTAAGAATCCATTTGTAGTTGAACTGTCATGACAGTCTGGATGATGATGATCTATAGAGATTCAGGGTGAGACCAGGGGGATGACGTTCAGAAGAGTAGAAATAATGACTGGCGATGAGGAGAACCCTGTGGTGTATTTAAACCAGGGCATGCCTCCGTGCCCACACACACAATGTCATCTGTCCTGCGTATGACACACAACATCTTTACAATGACCACGTGGAGGGAGGGAGGGAGAGAGAGAGGGAGAGAGAGAGAGAGAGAGAGAGAGAGGAGAGAGAGAGAGAGAGAGAGAGAGAGAGAGAGAGAGAGAGAGAGAGAGAGAGAGAGAGAGAGAGAGAGAGAGAGAGAGAGAGAGAGAGAGACAGAAGAGAGAGAGAGAGAGAGAGAGAGAGAGAGAGAAGAGAGAGAGAGAGAGAGAGAGAGAGACAGAGAGAGAGAGAGAGAGAGAGAGAGAGACAGAGAGAGAGAGAGAGAGAGAGAGAGAGAGAGAGAGAGAGAGAGGAGAGAGACAGAGAGAGAGAGAGAGAGAGACGAGAGAGAGAGAGAGAGAGAGAGAGAGAGACTCATCTGAGAACCTCCCTACTGTGACTGATCAGAAGCTGTATTCATCTGAGACCATCCTACTGTGACTGAACAGAAGCTGTATTCATCCGAGACCCTCCTACTGTGACTGATCAGAAGCTGTATTCATCTGAGACCATCCTACTGTGACTGATCAGAAGCTGTATTCATCTGAGACCATCCTACTGTGACTGAACAGAAGCTGTATTCATCCGAGACCCTCCTACTGTGACTGATCAGAAGCTCTATTCATCCGAGACCATGCTACTGTGACTGATCAGAAGCTGTATTCATCCGAGACCATGCTACTGTGACTGATCAGAAGCTGTATTCATCCGAGACCATGCTACTGTGACTGAACTATGGGCTCTGAGTCAGAGTTCACTGACTAGATTCTGAGGCCTACAGTAAACCATTATTATTATAGGCCTTCTGGTTTGACAAAACATTATTCATCAAACGTACAGTATCCTCTTTAAGGCAATGACAAAACGAGTCACTTCTAAGCGAGTCACCATGTCAGTGAGTCAGAACAGCTGAGAGTGGAGTAGAGCGATAGTGAGTTGCGTTATCGCCATGGAGGGGTGTTGTCTTTGATGTGGGGGGTTCTGCCATAGCAGCGAGGCCTGTGGGAGGGGGGGGGGGGGGGGGCTTGGTGGCAGAGAGGCCTCTGGCATATCTTTCCATTCTCATCCAGACCCCTCCTACACTCTGATAAAAATGGATTCCAAAAGGGTTCTTCAGCTTCCCCATAGGTTCCAGGTAAAACCCTTTTGGGTTCCAGGTAGAACTCTTTTGGGTTCCATGTAGAACACTTTTGGGTTCCATGTAGAACCCTTTTGGGTTCCAGGTAGAACCCTTTTGGGTTCCATGTAGAACCCTCTGTGGAAATGATTCTACTAGGAACCAAAAGGGTTCTACCTGGATCCAACAAGGGTTCTTCAAAAGGCTTTCCTATGGGGACAGCCGAAAAACCCTTTTAGCACGTTTTTTGTCTAAGAGTGCACTGCCAGACAGAGACATCCTGGCACTCTGCCTGATCAAATTCAAAGTTTCAGACATTTTTGCCTCAGTGGTAAAAACAAGAGTATGGAAGCTTTGAAGTCTGGTTAAAACACATTTGTCCACAAGGTACTTGTTAGGTAAGTTAAAAGTTAAAACAACCACCAGAATCCCACTTACATATAGTAAAGCCAGTCTGTCTATTTACATTGGAGTCATTTAGCAGACGCTCTTATCCAGAGCCACTTACAGTTAGTGAGTGCATACATTTTTCATACCGGCCCCCCGTCTATGTATGCGGATGACTCAACACTATACACGTCAGCTACTACAGCGACTGAAATGACTGCAACGCTTAACACCAAAGACCTGCAGTTAGTTTCAGAATGGGTGGCAAGGAATAAGTTAGTCCTAAATATTTCAAAAACTAAAAGCATTGTATTTGGGACAAATCATTCACTAAACCCTAAACCTCAACTAAATCTTGTAATGAATCATGTGGAAATTGAGAAAGTCGAGGAGACTAAACTGCTTGGAGTAACCCTGGATTGTAAAATGTCATGGTCAAAACATATTGATACAACAGTAGCTAAGATGGGGAGAAGTCTGTCCATAATAAAGCGCTGCTCTACCTTCTTAACAGCACTATCAACAAGGCAGGTCCTACAGGCCCTAGTTTTGTCGCACCTGGACTACTGTTCAGTCGTGTGGTCAGGTGCCACAAAGAGGGACTTAGGAAAATTGTAATTGGCTCAGAACAGGGCAGCACGGCTGGCCCTTGGATGTACACAGAAAGCAAACAGTGACATGAGCATACCAGACGAGCTAAATTACTTCTATGCTCGCCCTATGGGACACCCAATCACGGCCGGTTGTGATACAGCCTCGAATCGAACCAGGCGGTCTGTAGTGACGCCTCAAGCACTGAGATGCAGTGCCTTAGACCGCTGCTCCACTCGGGAGCCTCATGAAGCTGGTTGAGAGAATGCCAAGAGTGTGCAAAGCTGTCATCAAGGCAAAGGGTGGCTACTTTGAAGAATCTCATATATAACATATATTTTGATTTGTTTAACACTTTTTTGGTTACTACATGATTCCATATGTGTTATTTCATAGTTTTATTGTCTTCACTATTATTCTACAATGTAGAAAATAGTAAAAATAAAGAAAAACCCTTGAATGACTAGGTGTGTCCAAACTTTTGACTGGTACTGTACGTGAGAATGCAATTCATTGACTACAGCTCAGCGTTCAACACCATAGTGCCCTCAAAGTTCATCACTAAACTAAGGATCCTGGGACTACACATCCCTGGGGCCAAGCTTCCTGCCATCCAGGACCTCTATACCAGGCGGTGTCAGAGGAAGGCCCTAAAAATGATTCCAGCCACCCTAGTCATAGACTGTTCTCTCTGTTACCGCACGGCAAATGGTACTGGAGCGACACTGTACAGTACAACATCATGGTAATGTCTGGTTGATATCCAGATTATCTCCAGCACCATGATAATGTCTGGTTGATATCCAGATTATCTCCAACATCATGGTAATGTCTGGTTGATATCCAGATTAGTTCCAACACCATGGTAATGTCTGGTTGATATCCAGATTATCTCCAACACCATGGTAATGTCTGGTTGATATCCAGATTATATCCAACACCATGGTAATGTCTGGTTGATATCCAGATTAGTTCCAACACCATGGTAATGTCTGGTTGATATCCAGATTAGTTCCAACACCATGGTAATGTCTGGTTGATATCCAGATTATATCCAACACCATGGTAATGTCTGGTTGATATCCAGATTATATCCAACACCATGGTAATGTCTGGTTGATATCCAGATGATCTCCAACACCATGGTAATGTCTGGTTGATATCCAGATTATCTCCAACACCATGGTAATGTCTGGTTGATATCCAGATGATCTCCAGCACCATGGTAATGTCTGGTTGATATCCAGATTATCTCCAACACCCTGGTAATGTCTGGTTCATATCCAGATTAGTTCAAACACCATGGTAATGTCTGGTTGATATCCAGATTAGGTCCAGCACCATGGTAATGTCTGGTTGATATCCAGATTATCTCCAGCACCATGGTAATGTCTTTTTGATATCCAGATTATCTCCAACACCATGGTAATGTCTGGTTGATATCCAGATTATCTCCAACACCATGGTAATGTCTGGTTGATATCCAGATTATATCCAACACCATGGTAATGTCTGGTTGATATCCAGATTATATCCAACACCATGGTAATGTCTGGTTGATATCCAGATTATCTCCAGCACCATGGTAATGTCTGGTTGATATCCAGATTAGTTCCAACACCATGGTAATGTCTGGTTGATATCCAGATTATCTCCAACACCATGGTAATGTCTGGTTGATATCCAGATTAGCTCCAGCACCATGGTAATGTCTGGTTGATATCCAGATTAGCTCCAGCACCATGGTAATGTCTGTGCTGTTGTCCTATCCTCTACCATTTACTGTACATTATCATGGTTGTGAGAGGCAGAGCTAATGACAACAGGCTGAACGGACGCTTCAACTACATCCAGCATAACAGGGCATTGTTCCTAAAGCAACCTGTTAAGATCTCCCTCACTAACTTTAAGCATCAGTTGTCAGAGCACCTTACCGATCACTGCACCTGTACACAGCCCATCTGAAATTAGCCCACCCAACTACCTCATCCCCATATTGTTATTTATTTTGCTCATTTGCACCCCAGTATCTCTATTTGCACATCATCTTCTGCACATCTATCATTCCAGTGTTAATACGAAATTGTAACTATTTTGCACTATGGCCTATTTATTGCCTTGCCTCCATAACTGGACACACACTGTATATATATTTTCTGTTGTATTTTTGACTTTATGTTTTGTTTTACCCCATATGTAACTCTGTGTTGTTGTTTTTATCACACTGCTTTGCTTTATCTTGGCCAGGACGCAGTTATAAATGAGAACTTGTTCTCAACTGGCTTCCTGGTTAAATAAAGGTGACATAAATAATATATATATTAAACCCAGGTAGTGTTGTTGTGCTGTCAGGGAGATGTGGTGCGTATCTCTGCGTCCGTTTGGAACACAGCCGATATCTGAGTCACTCTTCTCAAAATATACATAACTGTTGATGACCTACCTGTGAGTCACCAGCTGGAAGTGGAAGGGTTGGAGGACAGCTGAGGAGAGATGACGTTAGAGGTGAGGTACCAGACTAGAAGACAGAAAGGAAAGGTTGGAGAACAGCTGAGGAGAGATGACGTTAGAGGTGAGGTACCAGACTAGAAGACAGAAAGGAAAGGTTGGAGAACAGCTGAGGAGAGATGACGTTAGAGGTGAGGTACCAGACTAGAAGACAGAAAGGAAAGGTTGGAGAACAGCTGAGGAGAGATGACGATAGAGGTGAGGTACCAGACTAGAAGACAGAAAGGAAAGGTTGGAGAACAGCTGAGGAGAGATGATAGAGGTGAGGTACCAGACTAGAAGACAGAAAGGAAAGGTTGGAGAACAGCTGAGGAGAGACGATAGAGGTGAGGTACCAGACTAGAAGACAGAAAGGAAAGGTTGGAGAACAGCTGAGGAGAGATGACGTTAGAGGTGAGGTACCAGACTAGAAGACAGAAAGGAAAGGTTGGAGAACAGCTGAGGAGAGATGACGTTAGAGGTGAGGTACCAGACTAGAAGACAGAAAGGAAAGGTTGGAGAACAGCTGAGGAGAGATGACGTTAGAGGTGAGGTACCAGACTAGAAGACAGAAAGGAAAGGTTGGAGAACAGCTGAGGAGAGATGACGTTAGAGGTGAGGTACCAGACTAGAAGACAGAAAGGAAAGGTTGGAGAACAGCTGAGGAGAGATGACGTTAGAGGTGAGGTACCAGACTAGAAGACAGAAAGGAAAGGTTGGAGAACAGCTGAGGAGAGATGACGTTAGAGGTGAGGTACCAGACTAGAAGACAGAAAGGAAAGGTTGGAGAACAGCTGAGGAGAGATGACGTTAGAGGTGAGGTACCAGACTAGAAGACAGAAAGGAAAGGTTGGAGAACAGCTGAGGAGAGACGATAGAGGTGAGGTACCAGACTAGAAGACAGAAAGGAAAGGTTGGAGAACAGCTGAGGAGAGACGATAGAGGTGAGGTACCAGACTAGAAGACAGAAAGGAAAGGTTGGAGAACAGCTGAGGAGAGACGATAGAGGTGAGGTACCAGACTAGAAGACAGAAAGGAAAGGTTGGAGAACAGCTGAGGAGAGACGATAGAGGTGAGGTACCAGACTAGAAGACAGAAAGGAAAGGTTGGAGAACAGCTGAGGAGAGATGACGTTAGAGGTGAGGTACCAGACTAGAAGACAGAAAGGAAAGGTTGGAGAACAGCTGAGGAGAGATGACGTTAGAGGTGAGGTACCAGACTAGAAGACAGAAAGGAAAGGTTGGAGAACAGCTGAGGAGAGATGACGATAGAGGTGAGGTACCAGACTAGAAGACAGAAAGGAAAGGTTGGAGAACAGCTGAGGAGAGACGATAGAGGTGAGGTACCAGACTAGAAGGCAGAAAGGAAAGGTTGGAGAACAGCTGAGGAGAGACGTTAGAGGTGAGGTACCAGACTAGAAGACAGAAAGGAAAGGTTGGAGAACAGCTGAGGAGAGATGATAGAGGTGAGGTACCAGACTAGAAGACAGAAAGGAAAGGTTGGAGAACAGCTGAGGAGAGATGACGTTAGAGGTGAGGTACCAGACTAGAAGACAGAAAGGAAAGGTTGGAGAACAGCTGAGGAGAGATGACGTTAGAGGTGAGGTACCAGACTAGAAGACAGAAAGGAAAGGTTGGAGAACAGCTGAGGAGAGATGACGTTAGAGGTGAGGTACCAGACTAGAAGACAGAAAGGAAAGGTTGGAGAACAGCTGAGGAGAGATGACGTTAGAGGTGAGGTACCAGACTAGAAGACAGAAAGGAAAGGTTGGAGAACAGCTGAGGAGAGATGACGTTAGAGGTGAGGTACCAGACTAGAAGACAGAAAGGAAAGGTTGGAGAACAGCTGAGGAGAGACGATAGAGGTGAGGTACCAGACTAGAAGACAGAAAGGAAAGGTTGGAGAACAGCTGAGGAGAGACGATAGAGGTGAGGTACCAGACTAGAAGACAGAAAGGAAAGGTTGGAGAACAGCTGAGGAGAGACGATAGAGGTGAGGTACCAGACTAGAAGACAGAAAGGAAAGGTTGGAGAACAGCTGAGGAGAGACGATAGAGGTGAGGTACCAGACTAGAAGACAGAAAGGAAAGGTTGGAGAACAGCTGAGGAGAGATGACGTTAGAGGTGAGGTACCAGACTAGAAGACAGAAAGGAAAGGTTGGAGAACAGCTGAGGAGAGATGACGTTAGAGGTGAGGTACCAGACTAGAAGACAGAAAGGAAAGGTTGGAGAACAGCTGAGGAGAGATGACGATAGAGGTGAGGTACCAGACTAGAAGACAGAAAGGAAAGGTTGGAGAACAGCTGAGGAGAGACGATAGAGGTGAGGTACCAGACTAGAAGGCAGAAAGGAAAGGTTGGAGAACAGCTGAGGAGAGACGTTAGAGGTGAGGTACCAGACTAGAAGACAGAAAGGAAAGGTTGGAGAACAGCTGAGGAGAGATGATAGAGGTGAGGTACCAGACTAGAAGACAGAAAGGAAAGGTTGGAGAACAGCTGAGGAGAGATGACGTTAGAGGTGAGGTACCAGACTAGAAGACAGAAAGGAAAGGTTGGAGAACAGCTGAGGAGAGATGACGTTAGAGGTGAGGTACCAGACTAGAAGACAGAAAGGAAAGGTTGGAGAACAGCTGAGGAGAGATGACGTTAGAGGTGAGGTACCAGACTAGAAGACAGAAAGGAAAGGTTGGAGAACAGCTGAGGAGAGATGATAGAGGTGAGGTACCAGACTAGAAGACAGAAAGGAAAGGTTGGAGAACAGCTGAGGAGAGATGATAGAGGTGAGGTACCAGACTAGAAGACAGAAAGGAAAGGTTGGAGAACAGCTGAGGAGAGATGACGTTAGAGGTGAGGTACCAGACTAGAAGACAGAAAGGAAAGGTTGGAGAACAGCTGAGGAGAGATGATAGAGGTGAGGTACCAGACTAGAAGACAGAAAGGAAAGGTTGGAGAACAGCTGAGGAGAGATGACGTTAGAGGTGAGGTACCAGACTAGAAGACAGAAAGGAAAGGTTGGAGAACAGTTGAGGAGAGATGACGTTAGAGGTGAGGTACCAGACTAGAAGACAGAAAGGAAAGGTTGGAGAACAGCTGAGGAGAGATGACGATAGAGGTGAGGTACCAGACTAGAAGACAGAAAGGAAAGGTTGGAGAACAGCTGAGGAGAGATGACGATAGAGGTGAGGTACCAGACTAGAAGACAGAAAGGAAAGGTTGGAGAACAGCTGAGGAGAGATGATAGAGGTGAGGTACCAGACTAGAAGACAGAAAGGAACTGTGGTGTCCTGACATTGATGATAGTGATGGTCAGAGAGAAGACTACGGAGGACTAAAGGAGCGAATCCATAGATCCTGACTACAACTCATCATACAAACTACAACTCATCCATGGTTTCATCTCCCGAGTGGCGCAGTGGTCTAAGGCACTGCTAGCTGTGCCGCTAGAGATCCTGGTTCGAATCCAGGCTCTGTCGCAGCCGGCCGCGACCGGGAGACCCATGGGCTGTGCACAATTGGTCTAGCGTAGTCCAAGGTAGGGGAGGGTTTGGCTGGCAGGGATGTGGGTTCGTTTCCCACGGGGGGCCAGTATGAAATAAAAAAATTTTATGCATTCACTAACTGTAAGTCGCTCTGGATAAGAGTGTCTGCTAAATGACTAAAATGTAAAATGTAATCCAGCTGGATTCAAAAGGATAGTAGGCATACAGAGTTCCCTTTCTTTCTTCAGAATAGCTGCTGTTTGCAGTGTTTTCACCCCAAGGACAAGCCTCCCTTAGCCTACTAATGTGACATCACATGTTCCGCACAGACTAGGGTTGCAAAGCTACCACTAATTTACCAAAGGTACTGGAATCTTCAGTAATTAACAGAACATCTATGGCAATCTATCGTAACTTTGGTAATTAACAGAACATCTATGGCAATCTATCGTAACTTTGGTAATTAACAGAACATCTATGGCAATCTATCGTAACTTTGGTAATTAACAGAACATCTATGGCAATCTATCGTAACTTTGGTAATTAACAGAACATCTATGGCAATCTATCGTAACTTTGGTAATTAACAGAACATCTATGGCAATCTATCGTAACTTTGGTAATTAACAGAACATCTATGGCAATCTATCGTAACTTTGGTAATTTATTATTGAAAAACTGTTTTAAAAAAAGTATTTATATATAGTATTATTGTATTATGGTAGAGCATGGCGCTTGTAACGCCAGGGTAGTGGGTTCGATCCCCGGGACCACCCATACGTAAAAATGTATGCACACATGACTGTAAGTCGCTTTGGATAAAAGTGTCTGCTGAATGGCATATTAAATTAAATTATTAAATTATATCTGTGTCCATATTGTCCATGAGTTTCTAGTGGATAGACCATATGGTTCAAGAGAAAATAGTCTAATTAATGACATCTAATCAACAGTGGCATTATTTTCAATTAACTCTGCAACTCTTCCAACTAGTGAGTCTTTTCACATCTGCCACCAGTTTGTCGCCAAAACATTGACAAATGTAACTTGGTAAAAAAAAAGAACTTTTGATTTCACCTAATTTTAACATTCTGTCATAAAGAGCACATGTTCAAAATCCTAAAAATACAAAAATGACTGTAGTAGTGCCTATTAAGTACCAAATAAAGTAACAGGGTTGACCTTAACAGGGTTGACCGTAACAGGGTTGACCTTAACAGGGTTGACTGTAACAGGGTTGACCTTAACATGGTTGACCGTAACAGGGTTGACCGTAACAGGGTTGACCGTAACAGGGTTGACCGTAACAGGGTTGACGATTTCATCTTTAAATCAGCCATAAATCCCCTTGTTAAAGGGGGAATGGAAGCTTGTTGTGTGCAACAGGGAGTGGCAATTATGGATAGGGCTACATTGAAATGTTTCACAGGAGAAATATGAAAAGCATCTATAACCGTGGTAGCAATTGAAAGGGAACATTATTAGACCAAAGCTGGGAAACTATTAGGCAGATAATGGGGAAATGATTAGACAGATAATGGGGGAAATGATTAGACAGATAATGGGGAAATGATTAGACAGATAATGGGGGAAATGATTAGACAGATAATGGGGAAATGATTAGACAGATAATGGGGAAATGATTAGACAGATAATGGGGGAAATGATTAGACAGATAATGGGGAAATGATTAGACAGATAATGGGGAAATGATTAGACCAAAAGTGAGGACACAACAGTTCACCTGACACTAGACTGAATCCAAACACTGCACTGTTGATTTGATGTGCGTTTTTACATTTACAGTACTTTTCACAGCATTTGTTGATAACGAAATCTGAAAATACTCTGGATACATTCAGTACAATTTTATAGGACAATTCCTGGGAAAAAGTGGGGTAGGTGCAACACATGACAAAAACAATGCCAAGGGTTTGAGTGAGAGGAGTAACCGGTGTCTCCAAGTGGCCTCACACCTCTCCAAAGTGGGCACAGTTTCAATGCACTTTCATGACTCAACGAAGAGTCCTGGACTATAATAAGGTGCTGTTTGAGCTGGACTAACCGGTGTCTCCAAGTGGCCTCACACCTCTCCAACGAAGAGTCCTGGACTATAATAAGGTGCTGTTTGAGCTGGACTAACTGGTGTCTCCAAGTGGCCTCACACCTCTCCAACGAAGAGTCCTGGACTATAATAAGGTGCTGTTTGAGCTGGACTAACTGGTGTCTCCAAGTGGCCTCACACCTCTCCAACGAAGAGTCCTGGACTATAATAAGGTGCTGTTTGAGCTGGACTAACTGGTGTCTCCAAGTGGCCTCACACCTCTCCAACGAAGAGTCCTGGACTATAATAAGGTGCTGTTTGAGCTCTCCTGGCTGGGCTGCTGAGGAACTAGAGCAGGGAACAAAACCCTGCACCCCCCGCCATCACACAATGTTGTTTACGCAATACAACAACGCTCCATTATAAATCGCAATCTGGGTCAGGTGGGGCGTCATTTGGAAAAGCTTGTTCTATTGCCAACGTGACTAGCTGAGTTCTAAAATACGATCTTAGTGTTAGGCAAACAAGTTGTTGTCGTTTGCGGTGACCCTTGTGCATGTGTGAAGACGTTCATACGTTGTGTCTGTCTTCCAGGTAGGTCTTTAATATGTTGCTCGGTGTGTTGTTGGTTCTCCTGCGTAGCTCAGGATGGCCCTCGTTAGCTGATTTGGAATTCTGCTTGAATGTAATTGAATTGTTTATAATGAGAAAATGTAGAAAATGCTTTTGGCTTGAATTGGATTTATATAATGCATTAAAACCATACGATCACTTGTTTAAATGTGTATTGTGGATTACATATTGATCTTAGTTAATATGTAAAGAAGATTGTGTTTATAATTGTATACTGAGAAGAGAGAAAAAGCAGTCGGAGCTATATACCTGCTGGAGATCCCGTCTGCCGTTCTGAGAAACAGAGCTATATACCTTCTGGAGATCCTGTCTGCCGTTCTGAGAAACAGAGCTATATACCTTCTGGAGATCCTGTCTGCCGTTCTGAGAAACAGAGCTATATACCTGCTGGAGATCCTGTCTGCCGTTCTGAGAAACAGAGCTATATACCTTCTGGAGATCCTGTCTGCCGTTCTGAGAAACAGAGCTATATACCTTCTGGAGATCCTGTCTGCCGTTCTGAGAAACAGAGCTATATACCTTCTGGAGATCCTGTCTGCCGTTCTGAGAAACAGAGCTATATACCTTCTGGAGATCCTGTCTGCCGTTCTGAGAAACAGGGCTCTACCTGCTGGATATCCTGTCTGCCGTTCTGAGAAACAGAGCTATATACCTGCTGGAGATCCTGTCTGCCGTTCTGAGAAACAGAGCTATATACCTTCTGGAGATCCTGTCTGCCGTTCTGAGAAACAGAGCTATATACCTTCTGGAGATCCTGTCTGCCATTCTGAGAAACAGAGCTATATACCTGCTGGAGATCCTGTCTGCCGTTCTGAGAAACAGAGCTATATACCTTCTGGAGATCCTGTCTGGCGTTCTGAGAAACAGAGCTATATACCTTCTGGAGATCCTGTCTGCCGTTCTGAGAAACAGGGCTCTACCTGCTGGAGATCCTGTCTGCCGTTCTGAGAAACAGAGCTATATACCTGCTGGAGATCCTGTCTGCCGTTCTGAGAAACAGAGCTATATACCTGCTGGAGATCCTGTCTGCCGTTCTGAGAAACAGAGCTATATACCTTCTGGAGATCCTGTCTGCCGTTCTGAGAAACAGAGCTATATACCTTCTGGAGATCCTGTCTGCAGTTCTGAGAAACAGAGCTATATACCTTCTGGAGATCCTGTCTGGCGTTCTGAGAAACAGAGCTATATACCTTCTGGAGATCCTGTCTGCCGTTCTGAGAAACAGAGCTATATACCTTCTGGAGATCCTGTCTGCCGTTCTGAGAAACAGAGCTATATACCTTCTGGAGATCCTGTCTGGCGTTCTGAGAAACAGAGCTATATACCTTCTGGAGATCCTGTCTGCCGTTCTGAGAAACAGAGCTATATACCTTCTGGAGATCCTGTCTGCCGTTCTGAGAAACAGGGCTATATACCTTCTGGAGATCCTGTCTGCCGTTCTGAGAAACAGAGCTATATACCTTCTGGAGATCCTGTCTGCCGTTCTGAGAAACAGGGCTCTATCTTCTGGAGATCCTGTCTGCCGTTCTGAGAAACAGAGCTATATACCTTCTGGAGATCCTGTCTGCCGTTCTGAGAAACAGGGCTATATACCTTCTGGAGATCCTGTCTGCCGTTCTGAGAAACTGATGGTCATTATGGGGTCCATAGATAGGAGTCATTCTGGTGGATTTTCTTCACAATAAACAAACATGGGCTCATTCTGTTCAGGACAACCCAGGGTATGACGCCATGTCATCTGGTAACTTTACATCAAGCATAGTGATCAACGTTGACAGTTTTATGATATGGAAATGTGAAATGCACATTTGGACTCACACGTGTTTTGGCTTGTATGACATATATATTCTAATCCTCAGCGTCTTCATCTTTCAAAATACACAGAATCATCTACATTTACAGCGTTTCCCAATCAGACAACAAAACATTTGCAAAAGTTTCCCAATTAACGGGAGGGACGGGGGGCAACTTATTTTCGCGAGTCGCTCAAGGTCAGAACGGCTGTCAGTCATAACCCACACAGCGCTGTGAAGCGCAGAGCCAGAGCTCTGACGTCATGTATAGCGTGTTACTGTCCAGCCACTGAGCTCTGACGTCATGTATAGCGTGTTACTGTACAGAACCAGAGCTCTGACGTCATGTATAGCGTGTTACTGTCCAGCCACTGAGCTCTGACGTCATGTATAGCGTGTTACTGTCCAGCCACTGAGCTCTGACGTCATGTATAGCATGTTACCGTACAGAACCAGAGCTCTGACGTCATGTATAGCGTGTTACTGTCCAGCCACTGAGCTCTGATGTCATGTATAGCATGTTACTGTCCAGCCACTGAGCTCTGACGTCATGTATAGCGTGTTACCGTACAGAACCAGAGCTCTGACGTCATTATTAGCATGTTACTGTCCAGCCACTGAGCTCTGACGTCATGTATAGCATGTTACTGTCCAGCCACTGAGCTCTGACGTCATGTATAGCGTGTTACTGTACAGCCACTGAGCTCTGACGTCATGTATAGCGTGTTACTGTACAGAACCAGAGCTCTGACGTCATGTATAGCGTGTTACTGTCCAGCCACTGAGCTCTGACGTCATGTATAGCGTGTTACTGTCCAGCCACTGAGCTCTGACGTCATGTATAGCATGTTACCGTACAGAACCAGAGCTCTGACGTCATGTATAGCGTGTTACTGTCCAGCCACTGAGCTCTGATGTCATGTATAGCATGTTACTGTCCAGCCACTGAGCTCTGACGTCATGTATAGCGTGTTACCGTACAGAACCAGAGCTCTGACGTCATGTATAGCATGTTACTGTCCAGCCACTGAGCTCTGACGTCATGTATAGCATGTTACTGTCCAGCCACTGAGCTCTGACGTCATGTATAGCGTGTTACTGTACAGCCACTGAGCTCTGACGTCATGTATAGCGTGTTACTGTACAGCCACTGAGCTCTGACGTCATGTATAGCGTGTTACTGTACAGCCACTGAGCTCTGACGTCATGTATAGCATGTTACCGTACAGAACCAGAGCTCTGACGTCATGTATAGCATGTTACTGTACAGAACCAGAGCTCTGACGTCATGTATAGCGTGTTACTGTCCAGCCACTGAGCTCTGACGTCATGTATAGCGTGTTACTGTACAGCCACTGAGCTCTGACGTCATGTATAGCATGTTACCGTACAGAACCAGAGCTCTGACGTCATGTATAGCATGTTACTGTACAGAACCAGAGCTCTGACGTCATGTATAGCGTGTTACTGTCCAGCCACTGAGCTCTGACGTCATGTATAGCATGTTACTGTCCAGAACCAGAGCTCTGACGTCATGTATAGCATGTTACCGTACAGAACCAGAGCTCTGACGTCATGTATAGCGTGTTACTGTCCAGCCACTGAGCTCTGACCTCATGTATAGCATGTTACCGTACAGAACCAGAGCTCTGACGTCATGTATAGCGTGTTACTGTCCAGCCACTGAGCTCTGACGTCATGTATAGCATGTTACTGTCCAGCCACTGAG
Source organism: Coregonus lavaretus (assembly GCF_964263955.1). Lineage (NCBI taxonomy): Eukaryota > Metazoa > Chordata > Actinopteri > Salmoniformes > Salmonidae > Coregonus > Coregonus lavaretus. Next base: position 14,628 of record NW_028165805.1, read on the forward strand.
CTCTGACGTCATGTATAGCGTGTTACTGTACAGCCACTGAGCTCTGACGTCATGTATAGCGTGTTACTGTACAGCCACTGAGCTCTGACGTCATGTATAGCGTGTTACTGTACAGCCACTGAGCTCTGACGTCATGTATAGCATGTTACTGTACAGCCACTGAGCTCTGACGTCATGTATAGCGTGTTACTGTACAGCCACTGAGCTCTGACGTCATGTATAGCGTGTTACTGTCCAGCCACTGAGCTCTGACGTCATGTATAGCGTGTTACTGTCCAGCCACTGAGCTCTGACGTCATGTATAGCATGTTACCGTACAGCCACTGAGCTCTGACGTCATGTATAGCATGTTACTGTACAGCCACTGAGCTCT
>NW_028165805.1:20000-22113 GCF_964263955.1 Coregonus lavaretus
ACAGTCAGCCAGTCAGCCAGTCAGCCAGTCAGCTAGTCAGACAGTCAGACAGTCAGCCAGTCAGCCAGTCAGCCAGACAGACAGTCAGCCAGTCAGCCAGACAGACAGTCAGTCAGCCAGTCAGTTAGTCAGCCAGTCAGCCAGTCAGCCAGTCAGTCAGTCAGCCAGTCAGCCAGTCAGCCAGGACAGACAGTCAGCCAGTCAGCCAGTCAGCCAGACAGCCAGACAGACAGTCAGCCAGTCAGCCAGTCAGCCAAGTTGTCAGTTAGTCAGCCAGTCAGCCAGTCAGCCAGACAGACAGTTAGCCAGTCAGTCAGCCAGCCAGTCAGACAGTCAGCTAGTCAGCCAGTCAGTCAGCCAGTCAGTTAGTCAGCCAGTCAGCCAGTCAGCCAAGTTGTCAGCCAGTCAGTTAGTCAGCCAGTCAGCCAGTCAGCCAGACAGCCAGTCGCCATAGCCAGACAGACAGTCAGCCAGCCAGTCAGACAGTCAGCCAGTCAGCCAGTCAGCCAGTCAGCCAGTCAGTCAGTCAGCCAGTCAGCCAGTCAGCCAGACAGACAGTCAGCCAGTCAGCCAGACAGACAGTCAGCCAGTCAGCCAGTCAGCCAGTCAGCTAGTCAGACAGTCAGACAGTCAGCCAGTCAGCCAGTCAGCCAGACAGACAGTCAGCCAGTCAGCCAGACAGACAGTCAGTCAGCCAGTCAGTTAGTCAGCCAGTCAGCCAGTCAGCCAGTCAGTCAGTCAGCCAGTCAGCCAGTCAGCCAGACAGACAGTCAGCCAGTCAGCCAGTCAGCCAGACAGCCAGACAGACAGTCAGCCAGTCAGTCGGCATGGCATGGCGGGTGCAGGCACTAACAAAGAGAACAGCATAATGAATGGGAGTTTAATTTGTTTTCGTTGGCAAGGTCGTCTTGAGTGATGGGTGAAAGGCATGCGACAGGACACAGTGAGAGAGGAGAGAGAGAGAGAGAGAGAGAGAGAGAGAGAGAGAGAGAGAGAGAGAGAGAGAGAGAGAGAGAGAGAGAGAGAGAGAGAGAGAGAGAGAGAGAGAGAGAGAGAGAGAGAGAGAGAGAGAGAGAGAGGGAGAGAGAGACAGAGAGAGACAGAGACAGAGACAGAGACAGAGACAGAGAGAGAGAGAGACACACGTTTCCCATGCCAATAAAGCCCTTAAATTGAAATTGAAATGAAATTGAGAGAGAGAGAGAGAGAGAGAGAGAGAGAGAGAGAGAGAGAGAGAGAGAGAGAGAGAGAGGAGAGAGAGAGAGAGGCGAAGGTGACAGAAAGAGACATGAGAGAGGGAAAAGAAAGAGATGTGGTGAATGTTGTTGTATAGTCTGTGAGTGAAGCTCTCTGCTAATCCACAGACCAGAGATCTGTAAACCATGTCTCTAACACACTGGCTTTCCATTGTTCTGATCCTGATGTCCTTGTCAAGGTCGTATGTTAGCTGTTCTCGCCTCACAAACTCCACACTTACACGGCAGGGACGTATTCTCCAGCTGTTGTCCAGGGGGCGAGGCTGTGTGGTGGGGTGTTAGGTAGTGAGATCACAGCCACCGCAGAGATCAGTGAAATCTTTTAAGTGGCAGGACGACTCTTCTTGATTCCTTGATTGCTGACTTTAATGATCTGTTGATTTCCTGGACAATATAGACAATAGAGTGAACATCGATATATCCTGCTTCGTGTACAGCACAACAACAGCACCACTAAATACAAGGATACATATTGAAGCTGAACTACAACTAAACCATACAGCAGGGTTCTTCAATTCCGGTCCTGGACGGCCGAAACACCTCTGTTTTTCCATCCTCTCCTTCTAATCAGGGGCTAATTCAGACCTGGGACACCAGGTGAGTGCAATTAACTACCAGGTAGAAATAAAAAACAGAAGTGTTTCGGCCCTCCCAGGCCCTGGAAATTGAAGAACCCTGCCATACAAGGACACATATTGAAGCTTAACTACAACTAAACAACTGAATAAAATGCCATAGGAGTAAATGGAAGTTGTTGCTGTCTATCTACGTCTTGAACTAATCCTCCACACTGCAGGTCTGTGCTGTTGGGGGCCTGTTATGGTGGGGACTCACGTCTGTCCCTGTCGTAACCTCAC
>NW_028165804.1:0-20000 GCF_964263955.1 Coregonus lavaretus
TATAGATTTATCTTGCTCTCTACTCCCTGGCACGACTCCACCGGAACGCAGGTGCAGGTGCTGCTGATGGAGGTGGTGTGTGTGTGTGTGTGTGTGTGTGTGTGTGTGTGTGTGTGTGTGTGAGCGTGTCTTCAAAGGTGTGAGAGAGAGGAAGGCTTCCATGTGGGCAGTGGCTGATAAGAGGTGCGATTCAGGTAATAAATTACACAGGATGTCTAAGAGGAGGGGAGAGTTAGACAGGATGTTGTCTAAGAGGAGGGGAGAGTTAGACAGGATGTTGTCTAAGAGGAGGGGAGAGTTAGACAGGATGTTGTCTAAGAGGAGAAGATGAGTAGACTTGCAGGAAATTAGCGGCTACATTTTCTCTCCGCCCTATGGCAAAATGTGCAGAATTGAAACTGTTTTGTTTTGCCCCAACAAAATTTCACTTAGGGCCCCCATGTGTGGTTATGGACGTGGGTATGCAGACCTGTGAGCCACTGCGGCCCCTCATGATGAGTTCAGATTTTTTGTGGCCCCCACCTCCATCAAAGTCGCCCATCCCTCGTCTAGACGGTGGAGGGGTTGAGACTGGATCCTCCAGAGACAGGCAGGCAGGAAGACAGACAGAGAGACAGACAGACAGGTGTAACAGACAGAGACAGACAGACAGGTGTAGCAGACAGAGACAGACAGACAGGTGTAACAGACAGAAAGACAGGCAGACACACAGACAGGTATAACAGGCAGACAGACCACAGACCACAGACAAACAGAAAGACAGGCGTAACAGGCAGACAGACAGACAGACAGACAGACAGACAGACAGACAGACAGACAGACAGACAGACAGACAGACAGACAGACAGACAGACCAGATACAGATAGATCGATAGATAGATAGATAGATAGATAGATAGATAGATAGATAGATAGATAGATAGATAGATAGATAGATAGATAGATAGATAGATAGATAGATAGATAGATAGATAGATAGATAGATAGATAGATAGATAGATAGATAGATAGATAGATAGATAGATAGATAGATAGATAGATAGATAGATAGATTTTCGCTCCAACCCCAGGTGTTACTAACCTGATTCAGTTTATCAACCTGCTAATTATAAGAATCAGGTGCGCTAGATTAGGGTTGGAGCGAAAACCTACAGGCCGGTAGCTCTCCAGGAACAGGGTTGGAGCGAAAACCTACAGGCCGGTAGCTCTCCAGGAACAGGGTTGGAGCGAAAACCTACAGGCCGGTAGCTCTCCAGGAACAGGGTTGGAGCGAAAACCTACAGGCCGGTAGCTCTCCAGGAACAGGGTTGGAGCGAAAACCTACAGGCCGGTAGCTCTCCAGGAACAGGGTTGGAGCGAAAACCTACAGGCCGGTAGCTCTCCAGGAACAGGGTTGGAGCGAAAACCTACAGGCCGGTAGCTCTCCAGGAACAGGGTTTGGGATGTCCTGCTCTACAGACACACACAGACACACACACACACACACACACACACAGACACACACACACACAGACACACACACACAGACACACACACACACACACACACAGACACACACACACACACACACACAGACACAGACACAGACACACACACACACACACACAGACACACACACACACACACACACACACACAGACACACACACACAGACACACACACACACACACACACACACACACAGACACACACACACACACACAGACACACACACAGACACACACACACTTTCGTTCTTTACAATGGATCTTGATTGGAATGACTTGGAATCTTACTTGTTGTGGTTATTTCGATGCACAACATTCAGGAATTCGTGTTAATGTCCACAATATTAAGAGTTAGACAGGAAACGTTTGTCTTCACTCTTCGGACGATGATAACACTCTGACCTGAGTGTGAGGGTGCAGTGTCCAGATGCGCATTTCCCAGCACTCTGATTGGTCGGGAATGGCAACGGTTAGACTGAGCAGCCAAACTAACGGGACTTAAGGGAAACTAAGGGGAAGTTAGGGGAGCAGGACCGCCGTTTTTTTTTTTCTGTAGTTGTCTTCAGTCTCTTCGGATGCGTGGGTTCAAATCCCACTGCTTCCACCAACTGTAGTTGTCTCCAGTCTCTTCGGATGCGTGGGTTCAAATCCCACTGCTTCCACCAACTATAGTTGTCTCCAGTCTCTTCGGATGCGTGGGTTCAAATCCCACTGCTTCCACCAACTGTAGTTGTCTCCAGTCTCTTCGGATGCGTGGGTTCAAATCCCACTGCTTCCACCAACTGTAGTTGTCTCCAGTCTCTTCGGATGCGTGGGTTCAAATCCCACTGCTTCCACCAACTGTAGTTGTCTCCAGTCTCTTCGGATGCGTGGGTTCAAATCCCACTGCTTCAACCAACTGTAGTTGTCTCCGGTCTCTTCGGAGGCATGGGTTCAAATCCCACTGCTTCCACCAACTGTAGTTGTCTCCAGTCTCTTCGGCGGCGTGGGTTCAAATCCCACTGCTTCCACCAACTGTAGTTGTCTCCAGTCTCTTCGGAGGCGTGGGTTCAAATCCCACTGCTTCCACCAGCTGGGGCCTAGGGGTAAAGTCAGGTAGCCTCTACATATGTAGGATCTTAATTATTATGTGGATTATAATTAATGGACATTTGTAGGGGTTGATACATTTACATTTTAGTCATTTAGCGGACGCTCTTATCCAGAGCGACTTGCAGTTAGTGAGTGCATACATTTTCCATACTGCCCCCCCGTGGGAATCGAACCCACAACCCTGGCATTGCAAGCGCCATGCTCTACCCACTGAGCTACAGGAGGCCCGTAGTCAAACATGTCAAAGTGGAAATGACAAACTTTGGAAGCCTTTTTAAACCTCAAATACACTACAAGTTGTACATTTCCTACATTGCAGGAAAGTTCTCCTGCAACTAGGTGATCAAATTAAGATCCTACATTCAGTGCATTTGGAAAGTATTCAGACCCCTTGACTTTTCCCATATTTTGTTACGTTACAGTCTTATTCTAAAATGGATAAAAAACTAAAATAATCCTCATCAATCTACAGACAATACTCCATCATGACAAAGCGAAAACAGGTTTTTAGAAATTTTTGCACGTTTTAATAAATAAATAAAATACCAACATACCTTATTTACATAAGTATTCAGACCCTTTGCTATGAGACTCGAAATTGACCTCAGGTGCATCCTGTTTCCATTGATCATCCTTGAGATGTTTCTACAACTTGATTGGAGTCCACCTGTGGTAAATTCAATTGATTGGACATGATTTGGAAAGGCACACACCTGTCTATATAAGGTCTCATAGTTCACAGTGCATGTCAGAGCAAAAACCAAGCTTGAGGTCGAAGGAATTGTCCGTAGAGCTCCGAGACAGGATTGTGTCAAGGCATAGATCTGGGGAAGGGTAACAAAACATTTCTGAAGCATTGAAGGTCCCCAAGAACACAGTGGCCTCCATCATTCTTAAATGGAAGAAGTTTGGAACCACCAAGACTCTTCCTAGAGCTGGCCGCCCGGCCAAACTGAGCAACCGGGGGAGAAGGGCATTGGTCAGAGAGGTGACCAAGAACCCGATGGTCACTCTGACAGAGCTCCAGAGTTCCTCTGTGGAGATGGGAGAACCTTCCAGAAGGACAACCATCTCTGCAGCACTCCACCAATCAGGCCTTTATGGTAGAGTGGCCAGACAGATGCCACTCCTCAGTAAAAGGCACATGACAGCCCGCTTGGAGTTTGCCAAAAGGCAAGAAACAAGATTCTCTGGTCTGATGAAACCAAGATTGAACTCTTTGGCCTGAATGCCAAGCGTCACGTCTGGAGGAAACCTGGCACCATCCCTACGGTGAAGCATGGTGGTGGCAGCATCATGCTGTGGGGATGTTTTTCAGCGGCAGGGACTGGGAGACTAGTCAGGATCGAGGGAACGATGAACGGAGAAAAGTACAGAGAGATCCTTAATGAAAACCTACAAAAGTACAAACATTGGCAGTAGAATGGCCTTACTGAAGAGCTCAGTGACTTTCAACGTGGCACCGTCATAGGATGCAACCTTTCCAACAACTCAGTTCGTCAAATTTCTGCCCTGCTAGAGCTGCCCCGGTCAACTGTAAGTGCTGTTATTGTGAAGTGGAAACGTCTAGGAGCAACAGCGGCTCAGCCGCAAATTGGTAGGCCACACAAGCCCACAGAACGGGACTGCCGAGTAGCGCGTAGCTCGTAAAAATATCCTGTCCTTGGTTGCAACCCTCACTACCGAGTTCCAAACTGCCTCTGAAAGCAACGTCAGCACAAAAACTGTTCATCGGGAGCTTCATGAAAAAGGTTTTCATGTCCGAGCAGCCGCACAGAAGCCTAAGATCACCATGCGCAATGCCAAGCGTCGGCTGGAGTGGTGTAAAGCTCGCCGCCATTGGATTCTGGAGCAGTGGAAACACATTCTCTGGAGTGATAAATCGCGCTTCACCATCTGGCAGTCCGGTGGACGAATCTGGGTTTGGCGGATGCCAGGAGAACGCTACCTGCCCGAATGCATAGTGCCAACTGTAAAGTTTGGTGGAGGAGGAATAATGGTCTGGGGCTGTTTTTCATGGTTCGGGCTAGGCCTCTTAGTTCCAGTGAAGGGAAATCTTAATGCTACAGCATACAATGACATTCTAGACAATTCTGTGCTTCCAACTTTGTGGCAACAGTTTGGGGAAGGCCCTTTCCTGTTTCAGCATGTCAATGCCACCGTGCACAAAGTGAGGTCCACACAGAAATGGTTTGTTGAGATTGGTGTGGAAGAACTTGACTGGCCTGCACAGAGCCCTAACCTCAACCCCATCGAACACCTTTGGGATGAATTGGAACGCCGACTGCAAGCCAGGCCTAATCGCCCAACATCAGTGCCGACCTCACTAATGATTTTGTGGCTGAATGGAAGCAAGTCCCCCCAGCAATGTTCCAACATCTAGTGGAAAGCCTTCCCAGAAGAGTGGAGGCTGTTATAGCAGCAAAGGGGGGACCAAACTCCATATTGATGCCCATGATTTTGGAATGAGCTGTTCGACGAGCAGGTGTCCACATACTTTTGGTTATGTAGTGTACATGTTGATGATATTGTGTTGATATTGATGAAATTGTGTTGATATTGATGATATTGTGTTGATATTGATGATATTGTGTTGATATTGATGATATTGATGATATTGTGTTGATGATGTTGATGATATTGTGTTGATATTGATGATATTGTGTTGATGATATTGTGTTGATGTTGATGATATTGTGTTGATGTTGATGATGTTGTGATGATGTTGATGATATTGTGTTGATGTTGTGATGATGTTGATGATGTTGTGAGGTTAGGAAAGTGATGAAAAGGACAGATAATCCATGTTTAGTTGCTGGATTAGATCTAAATGATAAAACAATGATCAAATGTATTCACATTTATTTAATATAGACTAAGTTACATGGTTTGTTGTGTTGCTGGTAGTTGATGTTAATGTTCTGCCTCTTTCCTCTCTCTTCTAGACATGGAGGACAGAGCCAGTGCAGGGTCTTGGGGAAATAGAAGTGCCCCTTCAAAGGTGAGGATTCAGTTGGTTACTTGTGCTTAAAAACTGTAATAGATACATTTAAAACACCTTTCTAATCTATTCTACAACACAATGCAAAACAAATCCAATGCATTATAGCCAATATACAACAAAGGTCTGTACTGTCTATGTGATGTGAGGTGATTTGAGGTAAGTTAATAGTTTATGTGTCATCATAATGAGCTGTAATACATGGGATTATCTGTATGAAGAACACAGCAAGGACACAGGCCCTGTTTCTCCTATAGGCTGCTGTGTATTGTATAGGCCATTATGTAGAGACTAACCCATTACATGATGTATTGATGGAACACTGTGTAAGTCACTAACCCATTACATTATGTAGAGATGGAACACTGTGTAAGTCACTAACCCATTACATGATGTATTGATGGAACACTGTGTAAGTCACTAACCCATTACATTATGTATTGATGGAACACTGTGTAAATCACTAACCCATTACATTATGTAGAGATGGAACACTGTGTAAGTCACTAACCCATTACATTATGTATAGATGGAACACTGTGTAAGTCACTAACCCATTACATTATGTATTGATGGAACACTGTGTAAGTCACTAACCCATTACATTATGTATTGATGGAACACTGTGTAAGTCACTAACCCATTACATTATGTTCAGATGGAACACTGTGTAAGTCACTAACCCATTACATTATGTATTGATGGAACACTGTGTAAGTCACTAACCCATTACATTATGTATAGATGGAACACTGTGTAAGTCACTAACCCATTACATTATGTATTGATGGAACACTGTGTAAGTCACTAACCCATTACATTATGTATTGATGGAACACTGTGTAAGTCACTAACCCATTACATTATGTTCAGATGGAACACTGTGTAAGCCACAGTTAATGACGGGGGAAGGGATATGGACCATGACAACAAAGATTTGACTATGTTAATTCCTTGTTTAATACACTTGAATGAGCCTCTACATTTCACAGGCAGTATATATATGGTAATATATGGCCTAGTAATGGTAGTATATGGTAGTATATGGCCTAGTATATGGCTTAGTATATGGCCTAGTATATGGTAGTATATGGTAGTATATGGCCTAGTATATGGTAGTATAATATATGGTAGTATATGGCCTAGTATATGGTAGTATATGGCCTAGTATATGGTAGTATATGGTAGTATATGGTCTAGTATATGGTAGTATATGGTAGTATATGGCCTAGTATATGGTAGTATATGGTAGTATATGGCCTAGTATATGGTAGTATATGGTAGTATATGGTAGTATATGGCCTAGTATTTGGTAGTATATGGTAGTATATGGTAGTATATGGCCTAGTATATGGTAGTATATGGTAGTATATGGTAGTGTATGGCCTAGTATATGGTAGTATATGGTAGTATATGGCCTAGTATATGGCTTAGTATATGGCCTAGTATATGGTAGTATATGGTAGTATATGGTAGTATATGGCCTAGTATATGGTAGTATATGGCTTAGTATATGGCCTAGTATATGGTAGTATATGGCCTAGTATATGGTCTAGTATATGGTAGTATATGGCCTAGTACAGGGTTCTTCAATTCCGGTCCTGGAGGGCCGAAACACCTCTGTTTTTCATCCTCTCCTTCTAATCAGGGGCTAATTCAGACCTGGGACACCAGGTGAGTGCAATTAACTACCAGGTAGAAATAAAAAACAGAAGTGTTTCGGCCCTCCAGGACCGGAATTGAAGAACCCTGGCCTAGTATATGGTAGTATATGGTAGTATATGGTAGTATATGGCCTAGTATATGGTAGTATATGGTCTAGTATATGGTAGTATATGGCCTAGTATATGGTAGTATATGGCCTAGTATATGGTAATATATGGTAGTATATGGCCTAGTATATGGCCTAGTATATGGTAGTATATGGTAGTATATGGTAGTTTATGGTAGTATATGGCCTAGTATATGGCCTAGTATATGGCCTAGTATATGGTAGTATATGGCCTAGTATATGGCCTAGTATATGGTCTAGTATATAGTAGTATATGGTAGCATATGGCCTAGTATATGGTAGTATATGGTAGTATATGGTAGTATATGGCCTAGTATATGGTAGTATATGGCCTAGTATATGATAGTATATGGTAGTATATGGCCTAGTATATGGTAGTATATGGTAGTATATGGCCTAGTATATGGTAGTATATGGCCTAGTATATGGTAGTATATGGCCTAGTATATGGTAGTATATGGTAGTATATGGTAGTATATGGTAGTATATGGTAGTATATGGCCTATTATATGGCCTAGTATATGGTAGTATATGGCCTAGTATATGGTAGTATATGGTAGTATATGGTAGTATATGGCCTAGTATATGGCCTAGTATATGGCTGTATATGGCCTAGTATATGGCCTAGTATATGGTAGTATATGGCCTAGTATATGGTAGTATATAGTAGTATATGGTAGTATATGGCCTAGTATATGGTAGTATATGGCCTAGTATATGGTCTAGTATATGGTAGTATATGGTAGTTTATGGTAGTATATGGCCTAGTATATGGCCGAGTATATGGTAGTATATGGTCTAGTATATGGTAGTATATGGTAGTATATGGTAGTATATGGCCTAGTATATGGCCTAGTATATGGTCTAGTATATGGTAGTATATGGCCTAGTAGTGTGGTCCTCTGTAGCTCAATTAGTAGAGCATGGCGCTTGTAACACCAGGGTAGTGGGTTCGATCCCCGGGACCACCCATATGTAAAAATGTATGCACACATGATTGTAAGTCGCTTTGGATAAAAGCGTCTGCTAATTGGCATAGTATATTGCCTAGTATATGGCCTAGAATATGGTAGTATATGGTAGTATATGGTAGTATATGGCCTAGTATATGGCCGAGTATATGGTAGTATATGGTCTAGTATATGGTAGTATATGGCCTAGTATATGGTAGTATATGGTCTAGTATATGGCCTAGTATATGGTAGTATATGGCCTAGTATATGGTAGTATATGGTAGTATATGGCTTAGTATATGGCCAAGTATATGGTAGTATATGGTCTAGTATATGGTAGTATATGGTAGTATATGGTAGTATATGGCCTAGTATATGGTAGTATATGGTAGTATATGGTAGTATATGGTCTAGTATATGGTAGTATATGGCCTAGTAGTGTGGTCCTCTGTAGCTCAATTAGTAGAGCATGGCGGTTGTAACGCCAGGGTAGTGGGTTCGATCCCCGGGACCACCCATATGTAAAAATGTATGCACACATGATTGTAAGTCGCTTTGGATAAAAGCGTCTGCTAATTGGCATAGTATATTGCCTAGTATATGGCCTAGAATATGGCCTAGTATATGGTAGTATATGGTAGTATATGGCCTAGTATATGGTAGTATATGGCCTAGTATATGGTAGTATATGGTAGTATATGGCCTAGTATATGGTAGTATATGGCCTAGTATATGGTAGTATATGGTAGTATATGGCCTAGTATATGGTAGTATATGGCCTAGTATATGGTAGTATATGGTAGTATATGGCCTAGTATTGTCAGACATAGATGTTGTAAATGTAGATTAAGACTGACCTATACTTGTTTCTTATAACTAGTTTGGCCTCAGAAGATACCTTACCCTCCCACTCTGGAGGACTTGGACAGTTATACAAATAACTCAGTTATAATTTATTAAATTAACAATTGGCAACAAAAAAAAAGACTTGATCCATATATACAGTGCATTCGGAAAGTATTCAGACCCCTTGACTTTTTCCACATTTTGTTACGTTACAGCCTTATTCTAAAATTGATGAAATTGTTTTTTTCCCTCATCAATCTACACACAATACCCCCTAATGACAAAGCAAAAACAGGTTTTTAGAACTTTTTGCAAATTTATAAAAATAAAAAAACTGATATCACGTATTCAGACCCTTTACTCAGTACTTTGTTGAAGTACCTTTGGCAGCGATTACAGCCTAGAGTCTTCTTGGGTATGACACTACAAGGTTGGCACACCTGTATTTGGGGAGTTTCTCCCATTCTTCTCTGCAGATCCTCTCAAGCTCTGTCAGGTTGGATGGGGAACATCGCTGCACAGTTATTTTCAGGTCTCTCCAGAGATTTTCGATCAGGTTCATGTCCGGGCTCTGGCTGGGCCACTCAAGGACATTCAGAGACTTGTCCCGAAGCCACTCCTGCGTTGTCTTGGCTGTGTGCTTAGGGTCGTTGACCTGTTGGAAGGTGAACCTTCGCCCCAGTCTGAGGTCCTGAGCGCTCTGGAGCAGGTTTTCATCAAGGATCTCCCTGTACTTTGCTCCGTTCATCTTTCCCTCGATCCTGACTAGTCTCCAAGTCCCTGCCGCTGAAAAACATCCCCACAGCATGATGCTGCCACCACCATGCTTCACCGTAGGGATGGTGCCAGGTTTCCTCCAGACGTGACGCTTGGCATTCAGGCCATAGAGTTCAATCTTGGTTTCATCAGACCAGAGAATCTTGTTTCTCATGGTCTGAGAGTCCTTTAGGTGCCTTTTGGCAAACTCCAAGCGGGCTGTCATGTGCCTTTTACTTAAGAGTGGCTTCCGTCTGGCCACTCTACCATAAAGGCCTGATTGGTGGAGTGCTGCAGAGATGGTTGTCCTTCTGGAAGGTTCTCCCATCTCCACAGAGGAACTCTAGAGCTCTGTCAGAGTAACCGTTGGGTTCTTGGTCACCTCCCTGACCAAGGCCCTTCTCCCCCGATTGCTCAGTTTGGCCAGGCGGCCAGCTCTAGGAAGAGTCTTGGTGGTTCCAAACTTCTTCCATTTAAGAAGGATGGAGGCCACTGTGTTCTTGGAGACCTTCAATGCTTCAGAAATGTTTTGGTACCCTTCCCCAGATCTGTGCCTCGACAGAAGCCTGTCTCGGAGCTCTACGGACAATTCCTTTGACCTCACGGCTTGTTTTCTTTCTCTTTTATGCACTGTCAACTGTGGGACCTAATATAGACAGGTGTGTGCCTTTCCAAAACATGTCCAATCAATTGACTTTACCACAGGTGGACTCCAAACAAGTTTTAGAAACATCTCAAGGATGATCAATGGAAACAGGATGCACCTGAGCTCAATTTCGAGTCTCATAACAAAGGGTCTGAATACTTATGTAAATAAGGTATATTCTGTTTTTTTCATTGTAATACATTTGCAAAAGTTTCTAAAAACCTGCTTTCGCTTTGTCATTATGGGGTATTGTGTGTAGATTGATGAGGAAAAAGAATTATTTAATCAATTTTAGAATAAGGCTGTAACGTAACAAAATGTGGAAAAAGTCAAGGGGTCTGAATACTTTCCGAATGCACTGTACTACTAACTGGCCTTTATTATGACCAGGTTTTGGCCTCAGAATATATATATATACATTCCCATCCCATTCTAGATGACTTGGACAGTTTTAAAGAAAAGCTAGTTAGTGGCTCCCCTTTACAGAGGCTTTCAAAAGTTATAAAAAAAAAAAAAAAAAATTTTCCTTGGTCAGTTAGCTTTTATAAATGGAGAAGGTTATTAAATTACACAATCAGGAGAATTAGCCTGTCTGAGTTGGGTGTTTATCTATCAAAGGTTTGTGTTGGTTCTGCAGTGGCTATCTATCTACAAACCATGTTACGTTGTTACTGCCATTATGTCCTAACACAGTCAGTACTGTTACAATGTCGCTGTCTGTCTGCACCATAGATCATTGTATCACCCCCAGGAAAAACAACGTTCTCTGTGTTGCAGAGTTATGCTGACGGCTCCCAGTATGTTCACATGACTAGCCGGGACATGGGCTCACACTCACACGACAACATCTCTCCTCCATACGTCAACTCCAGACTAGCAGGTAAGCGCTGCGGAGGTGCCTCTCAATCTGTTGTGATATCACCTGTGTGTTAACCACAGCCTTGTGGGAAGAAACAGTCAACACCCATTACAGCTGTTAACAGTAGGGGGAAAGGAATGGAAGTGGCAAGCACTTGCCATTCGACAACACAACAGGACTGTGAGAAGTGATGACATGAGTGTTTTTCTAATTGTCATCTATCCAGTCTTGTTAAAGTATGAGAAATTACCCGGATCTGTCTTGTAAACCAACTTTACCAATGTTCGGAGAAAAACATTACGACTGTTTTTTCTTTCACCCTTTATTTTCCTGTAAGTGCCTCACACAGTCAGTCCATGCCTGGGGCATTAGCTGAACAGCTAACACACTGTAAAGGCAGCATTAGCTAAACAGCTAACACACTGTAAAGGGGGCATTAGCTAAACAGCTAACACACTGTAAAGGGGCATTAGCTAAACAGCTAACACACTGTAAAGGGGGCATTAGCTAAACAGCTAACACACTGTAAAGGGGGCATTAGCTAAACAGCTAACACACTGTAAAGGGGGCATTAGCTAAACAGCTAACACACTGTAAAGGGGGCATTAGCTAAACAGCTAACACACTGTAAAGGGGGCATTAGCTAAACAGCTAACACACTGTAAAGGGGGCATTAGCTGAACAGCTAACACACTGTAAAGGGGGCATTAGCTGAACAGCTAACAGACTGTAAAGGGGGCATTAGCTAAACAGCTAACACACTGTAAAGGGGGCATTAGCTAAACAGCTAACACACTGTAAAGGGGGCATTAGCTAAACAGCTAACACACTCTAAAGGGGGCATTAGCTAAACAGCTAACACACTGTAAAGGGGGCATTAGCTGAACAGCTAACACACTGTAAAGGGGGCATTAGCTGAACAGCTAACAGACTGTAAAGGGGGCATTAGCTAAACAGCTAACACACTGTAAAGGGGGCATTAGCTAAACAGCTAACACACTGTAAAGGGGGCATTAGCTAAACAGCTAACACACTGTAAAGGGGGCATTAGCTAAACAGCTAACACACTGTAAAGGGGGCATTAGCTAAACAGCTAACACACTGTAAAGGGGGCATTAGCTGAACAGCTAACACACTGTAAAGGGGGCATTAGCTAAACAGCTAACACACTGTAAAGGGGGCATTAGCTGAACAGCTAACACACTGTAAAGGGGGCATTAGCTAAACAGCTAACACACTGTAAAGGGGGCATTAGCTAAACAGCTAACACACTGTAAAGGGCATTAGCTAAACAGCTAACACACTGTAAAGGGGGCTCTCTTCTTAGTGTGTGTGTGGGTATATGTACGCTTGAATCTGTGTGTCCGCCTGCCAGTCTGCCACTGCTGAGCAAATGGCCACTGACACAAATTTACATTCGACATTTTGCAGGTCTCTTATCCAGAGCTACTTACAGTAGTGAGTGCAAACATTTTCATACTGGCACCCCATGGGAATCGAACCCACAACCCTGGTGTTGCAAGTGCCGTGCTCTACCAACTGAGCAACACGGGACCATAATTGCAGATAATGTAGCTTTGTGTGTGTGTGTGTGTGTGTGTGTGTGTGTGTGTGTGTGTGTGTGTGTGTGTGTGTGTGTGTGTGTGTGTGTGTGTGTGTGTGTGTGTGTGTGTGTGTGTGTGTGTGTGTGTGTGTGTGTGTGTGTGTGTGTGTGTGTGTGTGTGTGTGTGTGTGTGTGTGTGTGTGTGTGTGTGTGTGTGTGTGTGTGTGTGTGTGTGTGTGTGTGTGTGTGTGTGTGTGTGTGTGTGTGTGTGTGTGTGTGTGTGTGTGTGTGTGTGTGTGTGTGTGTGTGTGTGTGTGTGTGTGTGTGTGTGTGTGTGCGCGCGTGTGTGTGCGTGCGCGTGTGTGTGTTTTTCCCGACCTGATGCAGGGCATCTTTAAATGATACAAGACATTCATGATTCAGCGGCACCGCCACCAGTGTAGAGGTCGAATCAATTCCAATTTTTGTTGTCACATGCTTTGTAAAGAACAGGTGTAGACTAACAGTGAAATGATTACTTACGGCTCCTTTTCCAACAACGCAGAGTTAAACATGAACAAAAAAATTAGATAATAATATTGATACAAGTAATAAATACACAGTGAATAACGAGTAAAAATAACATGTCTATATACAGGAAGTAGAAAATAACATGGCTATATACAGGGAGTAGAAAATAACATGGCTATATACAGGAAGTAGAAAATAACATGGCTATATACAGGAAGTAGAAAATAACATGGCTATATACAGGAAGTAGAAAATAACATGGCTATATACAGGGAGTAGAAAATAACATGTCTATATACAGGAAGTAGAAAATAACATAGATATATACAGGAAGTAGAAAATAACATGTCTATATACAGGAAGTAGAAAATAACATGGCTATATACAGGAAGTAGAAAATAACATGGCTATATACAGGGAGTAGAAAATAACATGGCTATATACAGGAAGTAGAAAATAACATGGATATACAGGGAGTACCAGTACACAGTCGATGTGCAGGGCTACGAGGTAATTGAGGTACCTATGTACAGAGGGTAATGTGCTGTGTGTTTATAGAGTAGTGATAGACGAGGGTAATGTTCTGTGTGTGTATAGAGTAGGGCCCTGTGTAGCTCAGTTGGTAGAGCATGGCGCTTGCAACGGCAGGGTTGTGGGTTCGATTCCCACGGAGGGGGACAGTATGAAAGAAAAAAAAAACATGTATGCACTCACTAACTGTAAGTCGCTCTAGATAAGAGCGTCTGCTAAAATAAAAAATAGTGAAATAAGAGGGTAATGTTCTGTGTGTTTATAGAGTAGTGAAAGAAGAAAAGGGTAATGTAAAATTAACATTATGCATGATATTCTCACCACTATTTAATGTCACATATTTGAGATTGCTAAGATAACCATCATGCTACAACCTAACCTGATTGGTTGGTTGGACTTTTTCCTCCCCAAACATTATTTTGTCAAATTCAAAGTCATAAACAAATAAAAATGTGTCCTCATTCTTCTTGCTGCTTATATTTGTCCTCCTTCCATGCATTAACGTGTAGATCCCTTACTGCCTGCTATTAAAACAGAAAAGACCAGCAAATTAACAGCATTCAAATATTCAATGTTAGCTATCACCAATGTTGTAAAAGTAAACATTGAACTTACGGATATCTCATTGTGTCTTGTTCGACGTTCCAGTGGAGTCGCTGCTCCGCTGTAGCTGCCACTGTTGGAATAGCTACTGGTGTCATCAGCCACGTGCTGTAGTTTGGCATCTGATTCAGCCTGGTCATTTGAGGATGCATCATTCCCATCTGATTCATCCTGGTCATTTGATGATGCATCATTCCCATCTGATTCAGCCTGGTCATTTGATGATGCATCATTCCCATCTGATTCAGCCTGGTCATTTGATAATGCATCATTCCCATCTGATTCATCCTGGTCATTTGATGATGCATCATTCCCATCTGATTCAGCCTGGTCATTTGAGGATGCATCGTTCCCTCGAACGAAGAGACTCCTGGCGGGCCCGCGGGGGGCACCCACAAACTAATTGTATCAACGAGAACTGTATTTCACTAGGCTTGGTTCTTCCACCGACGTTGGGTACCTAACATTAGCCGACTATGCTTTGGTAGCCAGCTAGCTAACTTTGCTTGCCAGATAACAACATTAGGTTGTTTTATTCAGAACAGTAATGTGTAATTTCTGTAGAGTATTGCAGACTCGGAGTACCGTTATGAACGTTATGCGTAACCATTTCCATGGCTTGGTGCGACGAGTAGAAATTAATTGTTCGCTACAGGAAGGTATATTTTTTTCATGACCACCAGTAGAAAACACCCCAGCAGAGTTTTCAAATCGCGTTCATTTGATTGGTCATTTTACAACCGTCACGCCCTCACTTCTGTTCCCATGCATTTGATTGGCTGATGAGTTTGTGCCGGTGTTTCATGAAACTACACTTCCTGTCCCATCAAAACCGGTGTGTGTGTGTGCGGCGTCAGTAAGCATGTGTGTGCGTGTTATGTGTGTGTGTGTGTGTGTGTGTGTGTGTGTGTGTGTGTGTGTGTGTGTGTGTTGGGGGGTCAGTGTAGTATGTGTGAGTGTGTGGGTAGAGTCCAGTGTGTGTGCATAGAGTCAGTGCAAGAGTTAGTGCAAAAAAGGGTCAATGCAGGTAGTCCTTGTAGCTATTTGATTAGCTATTTAGCAGTCTGGCTATTTAGCAGTCTGGTTTAGCAGTCTTATGGCTTGGGGGTAGAAGCTGTTGGTTTCAGGGTCCTGTTGGTTTCAGACTTGGTGCACTGGTACCGCTTGCCCCTGCGATAGCAGAGAGAACAGTATATGACTTGGGTTGCTGGAGTGTTTGACCATTTTTGGGGCCTTCCTCAGACACCGCCTGGTATAGAGATCCTGGATGGCAGGGAGCTCGGCCCCAGTGAAGACTGTGCCATACTCACCACCCTCTGTAGCGCCGGGTGCCTTGCAGATGCTCTCAATGGTGCAGCTGCAGAACATTTTCAGGATCTGAGGGCGCATGCCAATGTAACAGTGTTGCTTCAGATCCAACAATAATATCAATCAATCAATCAAATATGTATTTATGAAGCCCTTTTTATGTCAGCAGATGTCACAAAGTGCTTATACAGAAACCCAGCCTAAAACCACAAACAGCAAGCAATGCAGATGTAGAAGCACGGTGGCTAGGAAAAACTCCCTAGAAAGGCAGAAACCTAGAGAGTAACCAGGCTCTGAGGGGTGGCCGGGGGGAGAAATCCAGGGCTTAAAAACAAAGGTGTCGTTGTACGCTGATGATTCATGTTTTCTTTTAAATTCACAATTTTGATCCCTGCACAGCCTCATAGAGGATATCTCATTGTGTATTTTTCTAACCTCTCTGGATTACAACCGAATTATGCTGAGTGTACTATATTAAGTATTGGATCACAAAAAAATATAACTTTTACATTACTGTGTAGTTTACCAATAAAATGGTCCGACGGTGATGTGGACATACTCGGTATTCATATCCCAAAAGAAAGACATTCTCACTACAATACATTTTAATAGAAAGTTAGCAAAAATAGATAAGCTCTTGCTGCCATGGAAAGGAAAATACCTGTTAATCTCTTTGTGGAAAAATCCCCCTGATTAACTCTTTAGTCATGTCCCAGTTTACCTATTTGCTTATGGTCTTGCCAACACCTAGCGACCTGTTTTTTAAATTGTATGTGCATAACATACTCAATTTTATTTGGAACGACAAGCCAGACAAAAGTAAATGGGCCTATTTATATAATGAATATGAATTCGGAGGGCAGAAATTATTAAA
The DNA here is from genome assembly GCF_964263955.1 of Coregonus lavaretus. NCBI lineage: Eukaryota > Metazoa > Chordata > Actinopteri > Salmoniformes > Salmonidae > Coregonus > Coregonus lavaretus. The sequence goes on from NW_028165804.1 coordinate 16,802, forward strand.
TATTAAAGCATTAGACCTCTCACTAAAGGCTTCAGTCATACAAAAGTTATACTTTAATCTGAACTGGTTCTCTAGCAGATTAGTAAGAATGGCTCACCCCATGTTCAAGAATGGCCTTTTTCCCTTTATTCAGATTATAACCTCTCATTTTCGGGTTATTTGTAAATGAAATAATCTCCAAAATATCGCTATTTTTAAAACAAGCCATAGAAAGTTGGTTGCAATTTCAGTTTAATCCACCAGAAAAGACTGGACAAATAATACAACAAATGTTATGGTCAAACTCAAAAATACTAATTCCTAAAAAAAACATTTTTTTTTTGGAAAAAATGTTTTGAAAAGGTATAATCTATGTAAATGATATCATAAATAGGACTGGTGGAGTTATGTCACACATGCAGCTAACAAAAATATATGGAAACGTCTGCTCTACTCAAAATTCCAACCAACTAATTGCAACATTACCGCAAAAATGGAAGAGGTAAGTGGAAGGGGGAGAAATGGAAGAGGCAAGTGGAAGGGGGAGAAATGGAAGAGGTAAGTGGAAGGGGGAGAAATGGAAGAGGTAAGTGGAAGGGGGAGAAATGGAAGAGGTAAGTGGAAGGGGGAGAAATGGAAGAGGTAAGTGGAAGGGGGAGAAATGGAAGAGGTAAGTGGAAGGGGGAGAAATTAAGGAACTTGTCTGTCGGCATTAAAGACCAAAATTGGTTGAAGAAAATTGTGATAAATAAAAAAGTATACCAGTTTCATGAAAGGACCCAAAAATTGACAGCTCTGCCATATAGATTTTTGACGTACTGATTCCATGGCACATTAACTGATACACAAGACGACGCCGGATTCAAAACTTTTTCAATTTATTTTATTATACAAAATTCTTGCAACCAATATAATGTTAAATATATGGGGGATACAACCATCCCAGCTCTGCAGATTTTGCTGTGAAGAGACAGAATCATTAGGTCATTTGTTTTGGTACTTTCCATATAGTAGCTCGATTTTTTTGTCGCAGGTTCAGGAATGGCGGATGAATTGCAACATTTACCTCGAGCTAACTCTGCAAATAGCACTGCTGGGTGATTTGAAAAGTCATAGTCAATCGATCAATAATATAATAATACTTTTAGCAAAAATGTTTATCTTTAATTCACAATCTGTAGAAACTATGAGAATAGAAAGGTTCAGAACCTTTTGTGAAACATCACAGCACAGTTGAAAAATATATGGCAAATAGAAATCAAAACTGGATGGTGTTAAGAGATAGATGGGGTAGTTGAAGGATGGGATTAAAAACAAACAAAAGATAACTATTTTAAAATACATTGTGTCCATAAAATGTATATAGTATGTATACGCTGGAAGTAGAAGCCTAAGTGTTGTTGTCCATTAGTTTACTCCAATTAGGGGAGGGTTGGTAGGGTTAGGGGAAAATGACCCAACTCTGGTCAAAAGTAGTACACTATATAGGGAATAGGGTGCCATTCTCTGGTCAAAAGTAGTGCACTATATAGGGAATAGGGTGCCATTCTCTGGTCAAAAGTAGTGCACTATATAGGGAATAGGGTGCCATTCTCTGGTCAAAAGTAGTGCACTATATAGGGAATAGGGTGCCATTCTCTGGTCAAAAGTAGTGCACTATATAGGGAATAGGGTGCCATTCTCTGGTCAAAAGTAGTGCACTATATAGGGAATAGGGTGCCATTTGGGATGCACCTCTGTCTACTGCTGTGATTTACTGTAGATAGAAGACAACCTTCACAGAGAGAGAGAGACTGGTGCTTTAGAAGACAACCTTCACAGAGAGAGAGAGACTGGTGCTTTAGAAGACAACCTTCACAGAGAGACTGGTGCTTTAGAAGACAACCTTCACAGAGAGACCGGTGCTTTAGAAGACAACCTTCACAGAGAGACTGGTGCTTTAGAAGACAACCTTCACAGAGAGAGAGAGACTGGTGCTTTAGAAGACAACCTTCACAGAGAGACTGGTGCTTTAGAAGACAACCTTCACAGAGAGACTGGTGCTTTAGAAGACAACCTTCACAGAGAGACTGGTGCTTTAGAAGACAACCTTCACAGAGAGAGAGAGACTGGTTCTTTAGAAGACAACCTTCACAGAGAGACTGGTGCTTTAGAAGACAACCTTCACAGAGAGACTGGTGCTTTAGAAGACAACCTTCACAGAGAGACTGGTGCTTTAGAAGACAACCTTCACAGAGAGACTGGTGCTTTAGAAGACAACCTTCACAGAGAGACTGGTGCTTTAGAAGACAACCTTCACAGAGAGACTGGTGCTTTAGAAGATAACCTTCACAGAGAGAGAGACTGGTGCTTTAGAAGACAACCTTCACAGAGAGACTGGTGCTTTAGAAGACAACCTTCACAGAGAGACTGGTGCTTTAGAAGACAACCTTCACAGAGAGAGAGAGACTGGTGCTTTAGAAGACAACCTTCACAGAGAGACTGGTGCTTTAGAAGACAACCTTCACAGAGAGACTGGTGCTTTAGAAGACAACCTTCACAGAGAGACTGGTGCTTTAGAAGACAACCTTCACAGAGAGACTGGTGCTTTAGAAGATAACCTTCACAGAGAGAGAGACTGGTGCTTTAGAAGACAACCTTCACAGAGAGACTGGTGCTTTAGAAGACAAACTTCACAGAGAGACTGGTGCTTTAGAAGACAACCTTCACAGAGAGACTGGTGCTTTAGAAGACAATCTTCACAGAGAGAGACTGGTGCTTTAGAAGACAACCTTCACAGAGAGACTGGTGCTTTAGAAGACAACCTTCACAGAGAGACTGGTGCTTTAGAAGACAACCTTCACAGAGAGACTGGTGCTTTAGCAGACAATCTTCACAGAGAGAGACTGGTGCTTTAGAAGACAACCTTCACAGAGAGACTGGTGCTTTAGAAGACAATCTTCACAGAGAGAGACTGGTGCTTTAGAAGACAACCTTCACAGAGAGACTGGTGCTTTAGAAGACAACCTTCACAGAGAGACTGGTGCTTTAGAAGACATCCTTCACAGAGAGAGAGCGACTGGTGCTTTAGAAGACAACCTTCACAGAGAGACTGGTGCTTTAGAAGACATCCTTCACAGAGAGAGAGCGACTGGTGCTTTCTGTCTCTGCTGAGAAGACTAGAGGAGGTGACAACAGGGTTTACAGCACAGACGCTCAGCCAGGCGGAACATACTCTATA
>NW_028165803.1:0-20000 GCF_964263955.1 Coregonus lavaretus
AATAATAACATGCTATATAATAATAAAACAGTGAACTCATTTATCGTCAGTGTTTTAAGCTTCCCTAGCGGCACCGGGGAAGCATAATGTATTTTCTCCATCAACCACCACATCCCTTACAATGGAACTCCCAACAATGGCTATCTTGGGAGGGGAGATCGTGGGTTTCCAGGCGCATGGTGCAGCGAGGAGTGCCATTGCCTAGAAGGGAGAGGGGAGGGTCTTCTGAGAAAGGTGGTGTCACGGGCCTCCGCTGGCCCCGGTCGTCCGAAGTCGCGTAAATCTGGCGTTGAGGCAGTCCCCTGTTGGGTAGTATGACCTTTCCCTCACACAGGAACCGCCGCAGGTCCTAATCTCCTGTCTGGACTACTGTAACTCTCTGTTGGCTGGGCTCGCCGCTTGTGCCCTCAAACCCCTGCAACTTATCCAGAATGCCGCAGCCCGCCTGGTGTTCAACCTTCCCCAATTCTCCCATGTCACTCCGTTCCGCTGCACACTCCACTGGCTTCCAGTCGAAGCTCACATCCAATATAAGACCATGGTGCTTACCTACAGAGCAGCAAGAGGAACTGACCCCCCACAGCACACCAACAAGGCTACCACAGTGAATAAAAAAAAAATGAATGAATTGGTTTTGGAAAACAAACTAAAAGAAAAGAGGGGAGATGAAGAAAGAGGTGAAAGGGGGAGACTATGAGAGAGGGAAGGGGGAGACTAGGAGAGAGAGAAGGGGGAGACTAGGAGAGAGGGAAGGAGAGAGAAGGGGGAGACTAGGAGAGAGGGAAGGAGAGAGGAGGGGGAGACTAGGAGAGAGGGAAGGAGAGAGGAGGGGGAGACTAGGAGAGAGGGAAGGAGAGAGAAGGGGGAGACCAGGAGAGAGGGAAGGAGAGAGAAGGGGGAGACTAGGAGAGAGGGAAGGAGAGAGGAGGGGGAGACTAGGAGAGAGGGAAGGAGAGAGGAGGGGGAGACTAGGAGAGAGGGAAGGAGAGAGAAGGGGGAGACTAGGAGAGAGGGAGGAGAGGAGGGAAGAAGAGAGAAGGGGGAGACTAGGAGAGAGGGAAGGAGAGAGAAGGGGGAGACTAGGAGAGAGGGAAGGAAGGAGAAGGGGGAGACTAGGAGAGAGGGAAGGAGAGAGAAGGGGGAGACTAGGAGAGAGGGAAGGAAGGAGAAGGGGGAGACTAGGAGAGAGGGAAGGAGAGAGAAGGGGGAGACTAGGAGAGAGGGAAGGAGAGAGAAGGGGGAGACTAGGAGAGAGGGAAGGAGAGAGAAGGTGGAGACTAGGAGAGAGGAAAGGAGAGAGAAGGGGGAGACTAGGAGAGAAGGGGGAGACTATGAGAGAGGGAGGAGAGAGGGAAGGAGAGAGAAGGGGGAGACTAGGAGAGAGGGAAGACTTAATCTACTGTAGGATCTCTTAATCAGTAAAAGACAGATCTCATATTTTCTATGTAGGAGAGGACAGAGGGATGGGATTAAGGTAAAAGTCAGTGATTGATGGATCTATCCCTCCCTCTGTTCCCCAGCCAGTCTGTCTGTGATGAAGCCATCAGCCCTTAGACAGCTGTCCATCCATACCCACAGAGAAATTACACAGGCGAGAGAGAGAGAGAGAGATGGAGGGAGGGAGATGAGGGAGGAGGGGAACAGAAGAGAGGAACAGAGGAGAATAAGAATTGACACCAGTGTGTTAATTAGCTAGCAGAGATGGAGCAAGGCTGCAGTTTGGGACCATCTGATGGAGAGAGGGGGAGACGTTGACTGAATTAGCTCGCTGACACAGAGCAGAGCTGCAGTTTGGGGACCGGATACACTACTGTGACCTAGAATAACCTCCCCACTCTGCTAGACTATTATCTAACTAGCCATTCTGCTATAGACTATTATCTAACTAGCCATTCTGCTATAGACTATTATCTAACTAGCCATTCTGCTATAGACTATTATCTAACTAGCCATTCTGCTATAGACTATTATCTAACTAGCCATTCTGCTATAGACTCTTATCTAACTAGCCACTCTGCTAGACTATTATCTAACTAGCCATTCTGCTATAGACTCTTATCTAACTAGCCACTCTGCTAGATTATTATCTAACTAGCCATTCTGCTATAGACTATTATCTAACTAGCCATTCTGCTTTAGACTATTATCTAACTAGCCATTCTGCTTTAGACTATTATCTAACTAGCCATTCTGCTATAGACTATTATCTAACTAGCCATTCTGCTAGACTATTATCTAACTAGCCACTCTGCTAGACTATTATCTAACTAGCCATTCTGCTATAGACTATTATCTAACTAGCCATTCTGCTTTAGACTATTATCTAACTAGCCATTCTGCTATAGACTATTATCTAACTAGCCACTCTGCTATAGACTATTATCTAACTAGCCACTCTGCTATAGACTATTATCTAACTAGCCACTCTGCTATAGACTATTATCTAACTAGCCATTCTGCTATAGACTATTATCTAACTAGCCATTCTGCTATAGACTATTATCTAACTAGCCATTCTCTATAGACTATTATCTAACTAGCCATTCTGCTATAGTCTATTATCTAACTAGCCACTCTGCTATAGACTATTATCTAACTAGCCATTCTGCTATAGACTATTATCTAACTAGCCATTCTGCTATAGACTATTATCTAACTAGCCACTCTGCTATAGACTATTATCTAACTAGCCATTCTGCTATAGACTATTATCTAACTAGCCATTCTGCTAGACTATTATCTAACTAGCCACTCTGCTATAGACTATTATCTAACTAGCCATTCTGCTATAGACTATTATCTAACTAGCCACTCTGCTAGACTATTATCTAACTAGCCATTCTGCTATAGACTATTTTCTAACTAGCCACTCTGCTAGACTATTATCTAACTAGCCATTCTGCTATAGACTATTATCTAACTAGCCATTCTGCTATAGACTATTATCTAACTAGCCATTCTGCTATAGACTATTATCTAACTAGCCACTCTGCTATAGACTATTATCTAACTAGCCATTCTGCTATAGACTATTATCTAACTAGCCATTCTGCTAGACTATTATCTAACTAGCCACTCTGCTATAGACTATTATCTAACTAGCCATTCTGCTATAGACTATTATCTAACTAGCCACTCTGCTAGACTATTATCTAACTAGCCATTCTGCTATAGACTATTTTCTAACTAGCCACTCTGCTAGACTATTATCTAACTAGCCATTCTGCTATAGACTATTATCTAACTAGCCATTCTGCTTTAGACTATTATCTAACTAGCCATTCTGCTATAGACTATTATCTAACTAGCCATTCTGCTAGACTATTATCTAACTAGCCATTCTGCTAGACTATTATCTAACTAGCCACTCTGCTAGACTATTATCTAACTAGCCATTCTGCTATAGACTATTATCTAACTAGCCATTCTGCTTTAGACTATTATCTAACTAGCCATTCTGCTATAGACTATTATCTAACTAGCCACTCTGCTATAGACTATTATCTAACTAGCCATTCTGCTATAGTCTATTATCTAACTAGCCACTCTGCTATAGTCTATTATCTAACTAGCCACTCTGCTATAGACTATTATCTAACTAGCCATTCTGCTATAGACTAGTATCTAACTAGCCATTCTGCTATAGACTAGTATCTAACTAGCCACTCTGCTATAGACTATTATCTAACTAGCCATTCTGCTATAGACTATTATCTAACTAGCCATTCTGCTATAGACTATTATCTAACTAGCCACTCTGCTAGACTATTATCTAACTAGCCACTCTGCTATAGACTATTATCTAACTAGCCATTCTGCTATAGACTATTATCTAACTAGCCACTCTGCTAGACTATTATCTAACTAGCCATTCTGCTATAGACTATTTTCTAACTAGCCACTCTGCTAGACTATTATCTAACTAGCCATTCTGCTATAGACTATTATCTAACTAGCCACTCTGCTAGACTATTATCTAACTAGCCACTCTGCTATAGACTATTATCTAACTAGCCATTCTGCTATAGACTATTATCTAACTAGCCATTCTGCTAGACTATTATCTAACTAGCCATTCTGCTATAGACTATTATCTAACTAGCCACTCTGCTAGACTATTATCTAACTAGCCATTCTGCTATAGACTATTATCTTACTAGCCATTCTGCTATAGACTATTATCTAACTAGCCACTCTGCTATAGTCTATTATCTAACTAGCCACTCTGCTATAGTCTATTATCTAACTAGCCACTCTGCTATAGACTATTATCTAACTAGCCATTCTGCTTTAGACTATTATCTAACTAGCCATTCTGCTATAGACTATTATCTAACTAGCCATTCTGCTATAGACTATTATCTAACTAGCCATTCTGCTATAGACTATTATCTAACTAGCCATTCTGCTATAGACTATTATCTAACTAGCCATTCTGCTATAGACTATTATCTAACTAGCCATTCTGCTATAGACTATTATCTAACTAGCCACTCTGCTATAGTCTATTATCTAACTAGCCACTCTGCTATAGTCTATTATCTAACTAGCCATTCTGCTATAGACTATTATCTAACTAGCCATTCTGCTAGACTATTATCTAACTAGCCACTCCCACTCTGCTATAGACTATTATCTAACTAGCCATTCTGCTATAGACTATTATCTAACTAGCCATTCTGCTATAGTCTATTATCTAACTAGCCACTCTGCTATAGTCTATTATCTAACTAGCCATTCTGCTATAGACTATTATCTAACTAGCCATTCTGCTATAGACTATTATCTAACTAGCCATTCTGCTATAGACTATTATCTAACTAGCCATTCTGCTATAGACTATTATCTAACTAGCCACTCTGCTATAGACTATTATCTAACTAGCCACTCTGCTATAGACTATTATCTAACTAGCCATTCTGCTATAGACTATTATCTAACTAGCCACTCTGCTATAGACTATTATCTAACTAGCCATTCTGCTAGAGACTATTATCTAACTAGCCATTCTGCTATATACTATTATCTAACTAGCCATTCTGCTATAGACTATTATCTAACTAGCCATTCTGCTATAGACTATTATCTAACTAGCCATTCTGCTATAGACTATTATCTAACTAGCCATTCTGCTAGACTATTATCTAACTAGCCACTCCCACTCTGCTATAGACTATTATCTAACTAGCCATTCTGCTATAGACTATTATCTAACTAGCCACTCTGCTATAGACTATTATCTAACTAGCCACTCTGCTATAGACTATTATCTAACTAGCCACTCTGCTATAGACTATTATCTAACTAGCCATTCTTCTATAGACTATTATCTAACTAGCCATTCTGCTATAGACTATTATCTAACTAGCCATTCTGCTAGACTATTATCCAACTAGCCACTCTGCTATAGTCTATTATCTAACTAGCCACTCTGCTATAGACTATTATCTAATTAGCCATTCTGCTATAGACTATTATCTAACTAGCCATTCTGCTATAGACTATTATCTAACTAGCCATTCTGCTATAGACTATTATCTAACTAGCCACTCTGCTATAGACTATTATCTAACTAGCCATTCTGCTAGACTATTATCTAACTAGCCATTCTGCTATAGACTATTATCTAACTAGCCACTCTGCTATAGACTATTATCTAACTAGCCACTCTGCTAGACTATTATCTAACTAGCCACTCTGCTAGACTATTATCTAACTACCATTCTGCTAGACTATTATCTAACTAGCCATTCTGCTATAGACTATTATCTAACTAGCCACTCTGCTATAGACTATTATCTAACTAGCCATTCTGCTAGACTATTATCTAACTAGCCATTCTGCTATAGACTATTATCTAACTAGCCACTCTGCTATAGACTATTATCTAACTAGCCACTCTGCTAGACTATTATCTAACTAGCCACTCTGCTAGACTATTATCTAACTACCATTCTGCTAGACTATTATCTAACTAGCCATTCTCTATAGACTATTATCTAACTAGCCATTCTGCTATAGACTATTATCTAACTAGCCATTCTGCTAGACTATTATCTAACTAGCCACTCTGCTAGACTATTATCTAACTAGCCACTCTGCTATAGACTATTATCTAACTAGCCATTCTGCTATAGACTATTATCTAACTAGCCACTCTGCTATAGACTTATCTAACTAGCCATTCTGCTATAGACTATTATCTAACTAGCCATTCTGCTATAGACTATTATCTAACTAGCCATTCTGCTATAGACTATTATCTAACTAGCCACTCTGCTAGACTATTATCTAACTAGCCATTCTGCTATAGACTATTTTCTAACTAGCCACTCTGCTAGACTATTATCTAACTAGCCATTCTGCTATAGACTATTATCTAACTAGCCACTCTGCTAGACTATTATCTAACTAGCCACTCTGCTATAGACTATTATCTAACTAGCCATTCTGCTATAGACTATTATCTAACTAGCCATTCTGCTAGACTATTATCTAACTAGCCATTCTGCTATAGACTATTATCTAACTAGCCACTCTGCTAGACTATTATCTAACTAGCCATTCTGCTATAGACTATTATCTAACTAGCCATTCTGCTATAGACTATTATCTAACTAGCCACTCTGCTATAGTTTATTATCTAACTAGCCACTCTGCTATAGTCTATTATCTAACTAGCCACTCTGCTATAGACTATTATCTAACTAGCCATTCTGCTTTAGACTATTATCTAACTAGCCATTCTGCTATAGACTATTATCTAACTAGCCATTCTGCTATAGTCTATTATCTAACTAGCCACTCTGCTATAGACTATTATCTAACTAGCCATTCTGCTATAGACTATTATCTAACTAGCCACTCTGCTATAGACTATTATCTAACTAGCCACTCTGCTATAGACTATTATCTAACTAGCCATTCTGCTATAGACTATTATCTAACTAGCCACTCTGCTATAGACTATTATCTAACTAGCCATTCTGCTAGAGACTATTATCTAACTAGCCATTCTGCTATATACTATTATCTAACTAGCCATTCTATAATATAGACTATTATCTAACTAGCCATTCTGCTATAGACTATTATCTAACTAGCCATTCTGCTAGACTATTATCTAACTAGCCACTCCCACTCTGCTATAGACTATTATCTAACTAGCCATTCTGCTATAGACTATTATCTAACTAGCCACTCTGCTATAGACTATTATCTAACTAGCCACTCTGCTATAGACTATTATCTAACTAGCCACTCTGCTATAGTCTATTATCTAACTAGCCACTCTGCTATAGTCTATTATCTAACTAGCCACTCTGCTATAGACTATTATCTAACTAGCCATTCTGCTTTAGACTATTATCTAACTAGCCATTCTGCTATAGACTATTATCTAACTAGCCATTCTGCTATAGTCTATTATCTAACTAGCCACTCTGCTATAGTCTATTATCTAACTAGCCATTCTGCTATAGACTATTATCTAACTAGCCATTCTGCTATAGACTATTATCTAACTAGCCATTCTGCTATAGACTATTATCTAACTAGCCATTCTGCTATAGACTATTATCTAACTAGCCACTCTGCTATAGACTATTATCTAACTAGCCACTCTGCTATAGACTATTATCTAACTAGCCATTCTGCTATAGACTATTATCTAACTAGCCACTCTGCTATAGACTATTATCTAACTAGCCATTCTGCTAGACTATTATCTAACTAGCCATTCTGCTATATACTATTATCTAACTAGCCATTCTGCTATAGACTATTATCTAACTAGCCATTCTGCTATAGACTATTATCTAACTAGCCATTCTGCTATAGACTATTATCTAACTAGCCATTCTGCTAGACTATTATCTAACTAGCCACTCCCACTCTGCTATAGACTATTATCTAACTAGCCATTCTGCTATAGACTATTATCTAACTAGCCACTCTGCTATAGACTATTATCTAACTAGCCACTCTGCTATAGACTATTATCTAACTAGCCACTCTGCTATAGACTATTATCTAACTAGCCATTCTGCTATAGACTATTATCTAACTAGCCATTCTGCTATAGACTATTATCTAACTAGCCATTCTGCTAGACTATTATCCAACTAGCCACTCTGCTATAGTCTATTATCTAATTAGCCATTCTGCTATAGACTATTATCTAACTAGCCATTCTGCTATAGACTATTATCTAACTAGCCATTCTGCTATAGACTATTATCTAACTAGCCACTCTGCTATAGACTATTATCTAACTAGCCATTCTGCTAGACTATTATCTAACTAGCCATTCTGCTATAGACTATTATCTAACTAGCCACTCTGCTATAGACTATTATCTAACTAGCCACTCTGCTAGACTATTATCTAACTAGCCACTCTGCTAGACTATTATCTAACTACCATTCTGCTAGACTATTATCTAACTAGCCATTCTGCTATAGACTATTATCTAACTAGCCACTCTGCTATAGACTATTATCTAACTAGCCATTCTGCTAGACTATTATCTAACTAGCCATTCTGCTATAGACTATTATCTAACTAGCCACTCTGCTATAGACTATTATCTAACTAGCCACTCTGCTAGACTATTATCTAACTAGCCACTCTGCTAGACTATTATCTAACTACCATTCTGCTAGACTATTATCTAACTGGCCATTCTCTATAGACTATTATCTAACTAGCCATTCTGCTATAGACTATTATCTAACTAGCCATTCTGCTAGACTATTATCTAACTAGCCACTCTGCTAGACTATTATCTAACTAGCCACTCTGCTATAGACTATTATCTAACTAGCCATTCTGCTATAGACTATTATCTAACTAGCCACTCTGCTATAGACTTATCTAACTAGCCATTCTGCTATAGACTATTATCTAACTAGCCATTCTGCTATAGACTATTATCTAACTAGCCATTCTGCTATAGACTATTATCTAACTAGCCACTCTGCTAGACTATTATCTAACTAGCCATTCTGCTATAGACTATTTTCTAACTAGCCACTCTGCTAGACTATTATCTAACTAGCCATTCTGCTATAGACTATTATCTAACTAGCCACTCTGCTAGACTATTATCTAACTAGCCACTCTGCTATAGACTATTATCTAACTAGCCATTCTGCTATAGACTATTATCTAACTAGCCATTCTGCTAGACTATTATCTAACTAGCCATTCTGCTATAGACTATTATCTAACTAGCCACTCTGCTAGACTATTATCTAACTAGCCATTCTGCTATAGACTATTATCTAACTAGCCACTCTGCTATAGTCTATTATCTAACTAGCCACTCTGCTATAGTCTATTATCTAACTAGCCACTCTGCTATAGACTATTATCTAACTAGCCATTCTGCTTTAGACTATTATCTAACTAGCCATTCTGCTATAGACTATTATCTAACTAGCCATTCTGCTATAGTCTATTATCTAACTAGCCACTCTGCTATAGTCTATTATCTAACTAGCCATTCTGCTATAGACTATTATCTAACTAGCCATTCTGCTATAGACTATTATCTAACTAGCCATTCTGCTATAGACTATTATCTAACTAGCCATTCTGCTATAGACTATTATCTAACTAGCCACTCTGCTATAGACTATTATCTAACTAGCCACTCTGCTATAGACTATTATCTAACTAGCCATTCTGCTATAGACTATTATCTAACTAGCCACTCTGCTATAGACTATTATCTAACTAGCCATTCTGCTAGAGACTATTATCTAACTAGCCATTCTGCTATATACTATTATCTAACTAGCCATTCTGCTATAGACTATTATCTAACTAGCCATTCTGCTATAGACTATTATCTAACTAGCCATTCTGCTATAGACTATTATCTAACTAGCCATTCTGCTAGACTATTATCTAACTAGCCACTCCCACTCTGCTATAGACTATTATCTAACTAGCCATTCTGCTATAGACTATTATCTAACTAGCCACTCTGCTATAGACTATTATCTAACTAGCCACTCTGCTATAGACTATTATCTAACTAGCCACTCTGCTATAGACTATTATCTAACTAGCCATTCTGCTATAGACTATTATCTAACTAGCCATTCTGCTATAGACTATTATCTAACTAGCCATTCTGCTAGACTATTATCCAACTAGCCACTCTGCTATAGTCTATTATCTAACTAGCCACTCTGCTATAGACTATTATCTAATTAGCCATTCTGCTATAGACTATTATCTAACTAGCCATTCTGCTATAGACTATTATCTAACTAGCCATTCTGCTATAGACTATTATCTAACTAGCCACTCTGCTATAGACTATTATCTAACTAGCCATTCTGCTAGACTATTATCTAACTAGCCATTCTGCTATAGACTATTATCTAACTAGCCACTCTGCTATAGACTATTATCTAACTAGCCATTCTGCTATAGACTATTATCTAACTAGCCACTCTGCTAGACTATTATCTAACTACCATTCTGCTAGACTATTATCTAACTAGCCATTCTGCTATAGACTATTATCTAACTAGCCACTCTGCTATAGACTATTATCTAACTAGCCATTCTGCTAGACTATTATCTAACTAGCCATTCTGCTATAGACTATTATCTAACTAGCCACTCTGCTATAGACTATTATCTAACTAGCCACTCTGCTAGACTATTATCTAACTAGCCACTCTGCTAGACTATTATCTAACTACCATTCTGCTAGACTATTATCTAACTAGCCATTCTCTATAGACTATTATCTAACTAGCCATTCTGCTATAGACTATTATCTAACTAGCCATTCTGCTAGACTATTATCTAACTAGCCACTCTGCTAGACTATTATCTAACTAGCCACTCTGCTATAGACTATTATCTAACTAGCCATTCTGCTATAGACTATTATCTAACTAGCCACTCTGCTATAGACTTATCTAACTAGCCATTCTGCTATAGACTATTATCTAACTAGCCATTCTGCTATAGACTATTATCTAACTAGCCATTCTGCTATAGACTATTATCTAACTAGCCATTCTGCTAGACTATTCTCTAACTAGCCACTCTGCTATAGACTATTATCTAATTAGCCATTCTGCTATAGACTATTATCTAACTAGCCACTCTGCTATAGACTATTATCTAACTAGCCATTCTGCTAGACTATTATCTAACTAGCCATTCTGCTATAGACTATTATCTAACTAGCCACTCTGCTATAGACTATTATCTAACTAGCCATTCTGCTATAGACTATTATCTAACTAGCCACTCTGCTATAGACTATTATCTAACTAGCCATTCTGCTATAGACTATTATCTAACTAGCCACTCTGCTATAGACTATTATCTAACTAGCCACTCTGCTATAGACTATTATCTAACTAGCAACTCTGATATAGACTATTATCTAACTAGCCACTCTGCTATAGACTATTATCTAACTAGCCATTCTGCTATAGACTATTATCCAACTAGCCACTCTGCTATAGACTATTATCTAACTAGCCATTCTGCTAGACTATTATCTAACTAGCCATTCTGCTATAGACTATTATCTAACTAGCCACTCTGCTATAGACTATTATCTAACTAGCCACTCTGCTAGACTATTATCTAACTAGCCACTCTGCTAGACTATTATCTAACTACCATTCTGCTAGACTATTATCTAACTAGCCATTCTGCTATAGACTATTATCTAACTAGCCACTCTGCTATAGACTATTATCTAACTAGCCATTCTGCTAGACTATTATCTAACTAGCCATTCTGCTATAGACTATTATCTAACTAGCCACTCTGCTATAGACTATTATCTAACTAGCCACTCTGCTAGACTATTATCTAACTAGCCACTCTGCTAGACTATTATCTAACTACCATTCTGCTAGACTATTATCTAACTAGCCATTCTCTATAGACTATTATCTAACTAGCCATTCTGCTATAGACTATTATCTAACTAGCCATTCTGCTAGACTATTATCTAACTAGCCACTCTGCTAGACTATTATCTAACTAGCCACTCTGCTATAGACTATTATCTAACTAGCCATTCTGCTATAGACTATTATCTAACTAGCCACTCTGCTATAGACTTATCTAACTAGCCATTCTGCTATAGACTATTATCTAACTAGCCATTCTGCTATAGACTATTATCTAACTAGCCATTCTGCTATAGACTATTATCTAACTAGCCACTCTGCTAGACTATTATCTAACTAGCCATTCTGCTATAGACTATTTTCTAACTAGCCACTCTGCTAGACTATTATCTAACTAGCCATTCTGCTATAGACTATTATCTAACTAGCCACTCTGCTAGACTATTATCTAACTAGCCACTCTGCTATAGACTATTATCTAACTAGCCATTCTGCTATAGACTATTATCTAACTAGCCATTCTGCTAGACTATTATCTAACTAGCCATTCTGCTATAGACTATTATCTAACTAGCCACTCTGCTAGACTATTATCTAACTAGCCATTCTGCTATAGACTATTATCTAACTAGCCATTCTGCTATAGACTATTATCTAACTAGCCACTCTGCTATAGTTTATTATCTAACTAGCCACTCTGCTATAGTCTATTATCTAACTAGCCACTCTGCTATAGACTATTATCTAACTAGCCATTCTGCTTTAGACTATTATCTAACTAGCCATTCTGCTATAGACTATTATCTAACTAGCCATTCTGCTATAGTCTATTATCTAACTAGCCACTCTGCTATAGACTATTATCTAACTAGCCATTCTGCTATAGACTATTATCTAACTAGCCACTCTGCTATAGACTATTATCTAACTAGCCACTCTGCTATAGACTATTATCTAACTAGCCATTCTGCTATAGACTATTATCTAACTAGCCACTCTGCTATAGACTATTATCTAACTAGCCATTCTGCTAGAGACTATTATCTAACTAGCCATTCTGCTATATACTATTATCTAACTAGCCATTCTGCTATAGACTATTATCTAACTAGCCATTCTGCTATAGACTATTATCTAACTAGCCATTCTGCTATAGACTATTATCTAACTAGCCATTCTGCTAGACTATTATCTAACTAGCCACTCCCACTCTGCTATAGACTATTATCTAACTAGCCATTCTGCTATAGACTATTATCTAACTAGCCACTCTGCTATAGACTATTATCTAACTAGCCACTCTGCTATAGACTATTATCTAACTAGCCACTCTGCTATAGTCTATTATCTAACTAGCCACTCTGCTATAGTCTATTATCTAACTAGCCACTCTGCTATAGACTATTATCTAACTAGCCATTCTGCTTTAGACTATTATCTAACTAGCCATTCTGCTATAGACTATTATCTAACTAGCCATTCTGCTATAGACTATTATCTAACTAGCCACTCTGCTATAGACTATTATCTAACTAGCCACTCTGCTATAGACTATTATCTAACTAGCCATTCTGCTATAGACTATTATCTAACTAGCCACTCTGCTATAGACTATTATCTAACTAGCCATTCTGCTAGACTATTATCTAACTAGCCATTCTGCTATATACTATTATCTAACTAGCCATTCTGCTATAGACTATTATCTAACTAGCCATTCTGCTATAGACTATTATCTAACTAGCCATTCTGCTATAGACTATTATCTAACTAGCCATTCTGCTAGACTATTATCTAACTAGCCACTCCCACTCTGCTATAGACTATTATCTAACTAGCCATTCTGCTATAGACTATTATCTAACTAGCCACTCTGCTATAGACTATTATCTAACTAGCCACTCTGCTATAGACTATTATCTAACTAGCCACTCTGCTATAGACTATTATCTAACTAGCCATTCTGCTATAGACTATTATCTAACTAGCCATTCTGCTATAGACTATTATCTAACTAGCCATTCTGCTAGACTATTATCCAACTAGCCACTCTGCTATAGTCTATTATCTAACTAGCCACTCTGCTATAGACTATTATCTAATTAGCCATTCTGCTATAGACTATTATCTAACTAGCCATTCTGCTATAGACTATTATCTAACTAGCCATTCTGCTATAGACTATTATCTAACTAGCCACTCTGCTATAGACTATTATCTAACTAGCCATTCTGCTAGACTATTATCTAACTAGCCATTCTGCTATAGACTATTATCTAACTAGCCACTCTGCTATAGACTATTATCTAACTAGCCACTCTGCTAGACTATTATCTAACTAGCCACTCTGCTAGACTATTATCTAACTACCATTCTGCTAGACTATTATCTAACTAGCCATTCTGCTATAGACTATTATCTAACTAGCCACTCTGCTATAGACTATTATCTAACTAGCCATTCTGCTAGACTATTATCTAACTAGCCATTCTGCTATAGACTATTATCTAACTAGCCACTCTGCTATAGACTATTATCTAACTAGCCACTCTGCTAGACTATTATCTAACTAGCCACTCTGCTAGACTATTATCTAACTACCATTCTGCTAGACTATTATCTAACTGGCCATTCTCTATAGACTATTATCTAACTAGCCATTCTGCTATAGACTATTATCTAACTAGCCATTCTGCTAGACTATTATCTAACTAGCCACTCTGCTAGACTATTATCTAACTAGCCACTCTGCTATAGACTATTATCTAACTAGCCATTCTGCTATAGACTATTATCTAACTAGCCACTCTGCTATAGACTTATCTAACTAGCCATTCTGCTATAGACTATTATCTAACTAGCCATTCTGCTATAGACTATTATCTAACTAGCCATTCTGCTATAGACTATTATCTAACTAGCCACTCTGCTAGACTATTATCTAACTAGCCATTCTGCTATAGACTATTTTCTAACTAGCCACTCTGCTAGACTATTATCTAACTAGCCATTCTGCTATAGACTATTATCTAACTAGCCACTCTGCTAGACTATTATCTAACTAGCCACTCTGCTATAGACTATTATCTAACTAGCCATTCTGCTATAGACTATTATCTAACTAGCCATTCTGCTAGACTATTATCTAACTAGCCATTCTGCTATAGACTATTATCTAACTAGCCACTCTGCTAGACTATTATCTAACTAGCCATTCTGCTATAGACTATTATCTAACTAGCCATTCTGCTATAGACTATTATCTAACTAGCCACTCTGCTATAGTCTATTATCTAACTAGCCACTCTGCTATAGTCTATTATCTAACTAGCCACTCTGCTATAGACTATTATCTAACTAGCCATTCTGCTTTAGACTATTATCTAACTAGCCATTCTGCTATAGACTATTATCTAACTAGCCATTCTGCTATAGTCTATTATCTAACTAGCCACTCTGCTATAGTCTATTATCTAACTAGCCATTCTGCTATAGACTATTATCTAACTAGCCATTCTGCTATAGACTATTATCTAACTAGCCATTCTGCTATAGACTATTATCTAACTAGCCATTCTGCTATAGACTATTATCTAACTAGCCACTCTGCTATAGACTATTATCTAACTAGCCACTCTGCTATAGACTATTATCTAACTAGCCATTCTGCTATAGACTATTATCTAACTAGCCACTCTGCTATAGACTATTATCTAACTAGCCATTCTGCTAGAGACTATTATCTAACTAGCCATTCTGCTATATACTATTATCTAACTAGCCATTCTGCTATAGACTATTATCTAACTAGCCATTCTGCTATAGACTATTATCTAACTAGCCATTCTGCTATAGACTATTATCTAACTAGCCATTCTGCTAGACTATTATCTAACTAGCCACTCCCACTCTGCTATAGACTATTATCTAACTAGCCATTCTGCTATAGACTATTATCTAACTAGCCACTCTGCTATAGACTATTATCTAACTAGCCACTCTGCTATAGACTATTATCTAACTAGCCACTCTGCTATAGACTATTATCTAACTAGCCATTCTGCTATAGACTATTATCTAACTAGCCATTCTGCTATAGACTATTATCTAACTAGCCATTCTGCTAGACTATTATCCAACTAGCCACTCTGCTATAGTCTATTATCTAACTAGCCACTCTGCTATAGACTATTATCTAATTAGCCATTCTGCTATAGACTATTATCTAACTAGCCATTCTGCTATAGACTATTATCTAACTAGCCATTCTGCTATAGACTATTATCTAACTAGCCACTCTGCTATAGACTATTATCTAACTAGCCATTCTGCTAGACTATTATCTAACTAGCCATTCTGCTATAGACTATTATCTAACTAGCCACTCTGCTATAGACTATTATCTAACTAGCAATTCTGCTATAGACTATTATCTAACTAGCCACTCTGCTAGACTATTATCTAACTACCATTCTGCTAGACTATTATCTAACTAGCCATTCTGCTATAGACTATTATCTAACTAGCCACTCTGCTATAGACTATTATCTAACTAGCCATTCTGCTAGACTATTATCTAACTAGCCATTCTGCTATAGACTATTATCTAACTAGCCACTCTGCTATAGACTATTATCTAACTAGCCACTCTGCTAGACTATTATCTAACTAGCCACTCTGCTAGACTATTATCTAACTACCATTCTGCTAGACTATTATCTAACTAGCCATTCTCTATAGACTATTATCTAACTAGCCATTCTGCTATAGACTATTATCTAACTAGCCATTCTGCTAGACTATTATCTAACTAGCCACTCTGCTAGACTATTATCTAACTAGCCACTCTGCTATAGACTATTATCTAACTAGCCATTCTGCTATAGACTATTATCTAACTAGCCACTCTGCTATAGACTTATCTAACTAGCCATTCTGCTATAGACTATTATCTAACTAGCCATTCTGCTATAGACTATTATCTAACTAGCCATTCTGCTATAGACTATTATCTAACTAGCCATTCTGCTAGACTATTCTCTAACTAGCCACTCTGCTATAGACTATTATCTAATTAGCCATTCTGCTATAGACTATTATCTAACTAGCCACTCTGCTATAGACTATTATCTAACTAGCCATTCTGCTAGACTATTATCTAACTAGCCATTCTGCTATAGACTATTATCTAACTAGCCACTCTGCTATAGACTATTATCTAACTAGCCATTCTGCTATAGACTATTATCTAACTAGCCACTCTGCTATAGACTATTATCTAACTAGCCATTCTGCTATAGACTATTATCTAACTAGCCACTCTGCTATAGACTATTATCTAACTAGCCACTCTGCTATAGACTATTATCTAACTAGCAACTCTGATATAGACTATTATCTAACTAGCCACTCTGCTATAGACTATTATCTAACTAGCCATTCTGCTATAGACTATTATCCAACTAGCCACTCTGCTATAGACTATTATCTAACTAGCCATTCTGATATAGACTATTATCTAACTAGCCATTCTGCTATAGACTATTATCTAACTAGCCATTCTGCTAGACTATTATCTAACTAGCCATTCTGCTATAGACTATTATCTAACTAGCCGCTCTGCTATAGACTATTATCTAACTAGCCACTCTGCTAGCCTATTATCTAACTAGCCATTCTGCTAGACTATTATCTAACTAGCCATTCTGCTATAGACTATTATCTAACTAGCCATTCTGCTATAGACTATTATCTAACTAGCCATTCTGCTATAGACTATTATCTAACTAGCCATTCTGCTAGACTATTATCTAACTAGCCACTCCCACTCTGCTATAGACTATTATCTAACTAGCCATTCTGCTATAGACTATTATCTAACTAGCCACTCTGCTATAGACTATTATCTAACTAGCCACTCTGCTATAGACTATTATCGAACTAGCCACTCTGCTATAGACTATTATCTAACTAGCCATTCTGCTATAGACTATTATCTAACTAGCCATTCTGCTATAGACTATTATCTAACTAGCCATTCTGCTAGACTATTATCCAACTAGCCACTCTGCTATAGTCTATTATCTAACTAGCCACTCTGCTATAGACTATTATCTAATTAGCCATTCTGCTATAGACTATTATCTAACTAGCCACTCTGCTATAGACTATTATCTAACTAGCCACTCTGCTATAGACTATTATCTAACTAGCCATTCTGCTATAGACTATTATCTAACTAGCCACTCTGCTATAGACTATTATCTAACTAGCCACTCTGCTATAGACTATCTAACTAGCCATTCTGCTAGACTATTATCTAACTAGCCATTCTGCTATAGACTATTATCTAACTAGCCACTCTGCTATAGACTATTATCTAACTAGCCACTCTGCTAGACTATTATCTAACTAGCCATTCTGCTAGACTATTATCTAACTAGCCATTCTGCTATAGACTATTATCTAACTAGCCACTCTGCTATAGACTATTATCTAACTAGCCACTCTGCTAGACT
Source organism: Coregonus lavaretus (assembly GCF_964263955.1). Classification (NCBI taxonomy): domain Eukaryota; kingdom Metazoa; phylum Chordata; class Actinopteri; order Salmoniformes; family Salmonidae; genus Coregonus; species Coregonus lavaretus. The sequence goes on from NW_028165803.1 coordinate 18,419, forward strand.
ATTATCTAACTAGCCACTCTGCTAGACTATTATCTAACTACCATTCTGCTAGACTATTATCTAACTAGCCATTCTCTATAGACTATTATCTAACTAGCCATTCTGCTATAGACTATTATCTAACTAGCCATTCTGCTAGACTATTATCTAACTAGCCACTCTGCTAGACTATTATCTAACTAGCCACTCTGCTATAGACTATTATCTAACTAGCCATTCTGCTATAGACTATTATCTAACTAGCCATTCTGCTATAGACTATTATCTAACTAGCCATTCTGCTATAGACTATTATCTAACTAGCCATTCTGCTAACTATTATCCAACTAGCCACTCTGCTATAGTCTATTATCTAACTAGCCACTCTGCTATAGACTATTATCTAATTAGCCATTCTGCTATAGACTTATCTAACTAGCCATTCTGCTAGACTATTATCTAACTAGCCACTCTGCTAGACTATTATCTAACTAGCCACTCTGCTATAGACTATTATCTAACTAGCCATTCTGCTATAGACTATTATCTAACTAGCCACTCTGCTATAGACTATTATCTAACTAGCCATTCTGCTATAGACTATTATCTAACTAGCCACTCTGCTATAGACTATTATCTAACTAGCCACTCTGCTATAGACTATTATCTAACTAGCCATTCTGCTATAGACTATTATCTAACTAGCCATTCTGCTAGACTATTATCTAACTAGCCATTCTGCTATAGACTATTATCTAACTAGCCATTCTGCTATAGACTATTATCTAACTAGCCACTCTGCTATAGACTATTATCTAACTAGCCATTCTGCTATAGACTATTATCTAACTAGCCATTCTGCTATAGACTATTATCTAACTAGCCATTCTGCTATAGACTATTATCTAACTAGCCATTCTGCTAGACTATTATCTAACTAGCCACTCTGCTATAGACTATTATCTAATTAGCCATTCTGCTATAGACTATTATCTAACTAGCCACTCTGCTATAGACTATTATCTAACTAGCCATTCTGCTAGACTATTATCTAACTAGCCATTCTGCTAGACTATTATCTAACTAGCCACTCTGCTATAGACTATTATCTAATTAGCCATTCTGCTATAGACTATTATCTAACTAGCCACTCTGCTATAGACTATTATCTAACTAGCCATTCTGCTAGACTATTATCTAACTAGCCATTCTGCTATAGACTATTATCTAACTAGCCACTCTGCTATAGACTATTATCTAACTAGCCATTCTGCTATAGACTATTATCTAACTAGCCACTCTGCTATAGACTATTATCTAACTAGCCATTCTGCTATAGACTATTATCTAACTAGCCACTCTGCTAGACTATTATCTAACTAGCAACTCTGATATAGACTATTATCTAACTAGCCACTCTGCTATAGACTATTATCTAACTAGCCATTCTGCTATAGACTATTATCTAACTAGCCACTCTGCTATAGACTATTATCTAACTAGCCATTCCGATATAGACTATTATCTAACTAGCCATTCTGCTATAGACTATTATCTAACTAGCCATTCTGCTATAGACTATTATCTAACTAGCCACTCTGCT
>NW_028165803.1:25000-29033 GCF_964263955.1 Coregonus lavaretus
AAAACGCCAACATATTTAGAACCCTGAAAAAACGCCAACATATTTAGAACCCTAAAAACGCCAACATATTTAGAACCCTAAAAACGCCAACATATTTAGAACCCTAAAAACGCCAACATATTTAGGAACCCTAAAAACACCAACATATTTAGAACCCTAAAAACACCAACATATTTAGAACCCTAAAAACGCCAACATATTTCGTCCATAGGCACTTGTTATGAACAATGATATGTTATTCATTCAACGTGTTGTGTTTCTGTGATACTCAGAGGCTGAGAAATTGGCGATTTAGCTAATCTGACATACCAATGGCCTCCGATATGGGAGTATAGTTGATATGGGCGCCGGTGCCATCAGACGTTTAGCTCTAACATTAGAATGCTATGGGCTATCAACTCAGTTCCAGTTGCATCTGAAAGATTAGACTCAACTCCGTAGAAGCTAAATAAGTCTTAGAATTGGTTTTTTAAAATGTTTTTAGCTATAGGTGGTTGCCCCTTCATAACTAGATTATTGACAAAGTCCTAACATTTCTGATGGATCAAAGACGTTAGACCATTTGGGGTCAAAATTTACCGGTGTTGGTGCTTTTAGGGTTAAATGAGCGACCGTCCAACACGTCTAGTGAGTTTGGGGCCATGGTCTGGGGTAAGAGTTAGGTTAGCTTGAGTTAGGACACACTTTGTGTGAGTGTGTACACATGCGTGCGTGCGTGCATGCGTGCGTGCCAATACCTCTGGTAGTTGAAGAGGCGTGAGCCCCACTGTAGGTGGTTTCCCCTAGCTCCAGAGTGGAAGAAGCAGGAGTCGGTCCCGTCAAACTTATTCAGCCCATCAGCAGTGTTACTGGAGGCGTGGCTATGGACCACATCCAATAGGACGGTGATCCCCAAAGAGTGGGCGGTATCCACCAACCTCTTCAGGTCCTCAGGGGTGCCGAACCGACTGGAGAGGGGGGGGGGGGGGGGGGGAAGGAGGGAGGGACAGAGGAAGAGGGAGGCACGGGGGGGGTAAACATTAGTAAAGTACATATTATTTTCTTGAAAGCATCTTGAGAGATCATGGAGAGTGTGGTGCTCTGTAGCTCAGCTGGTAGAGCACGGCGCTTGTAACGCCAAGGTAGTGGGTTCGATCCCCGGGACCACCCATACACAAAAAATGTATGCACGCATGACTGTAAGTCGCTTTGGATAAAAGCGTCTGCTAAATGGCATATTATATTATTATTATAGAAAGAGAGTTATGTTTTATTAGTCGTATGTACGGGATACGCATGGTATACATCGTCCAATGAAATATTTACTGGCAGGTTCCTTCTCCACGATGCAACAACAATAAGAAAGAATACAAACTTACAGTGAATGTAAAGGCAGTAGAACAGAATAAACATTTCAGAGAGAGAGAGAGAGAAATATAACAAAACATATATTCTACAGCTCTATAGCTCTAGAATAAAGACCTCCGATTCACAGCCTTGACCAGGAAATCAACTCTATAAGCTCTATAGCTCTAGAATAAAGACCTGGAAATCAACTCTATAAGCTCTATAGCTCTAGAATAAAGACCTGGAAATCAACTCTATAAGCTCTATAATAAAGACCTCCGATTCACAGCCTTGACCAGGAAATCAACTCTATAAGCTCTATAGCTCTAGAATAAAGACCTGGAAATCAACTCCCCTCCCACAGACCAATTCTCCTCACGCAGCATAGGGGATACATACTGCTACTTGGAGGATAATGGTGGATACATACTGCTACATGGAGGATAATGGTGGATACATACTGCTACATGGAGGATAAATACTGCTACATGGAGGATACATACTGCTACATGGAGGATACATACTGCTACATGGTGGATACATACTGCTACATGGTGGATACATACTGCTACATGGAGGATACATACTGCTACATGGAGGATACATACTGCTACATGGAGGATACATACTGCTACATGGAGGATACATACTGCTACATGGAGGATAATGGTGGATACATACTGCTACATGGAGGATACATACTGCTACATGGAGGATACATACTGCTACATGGTGGATAAATACTGCTACATGGTGGATACATACTGCTACATGGAGGATACATACTGCTACATGGTGGATACATACTGCTACATGGTGGATACATACTGCTACATGGTGGATACATACTGCTACATGGTGGATACATACTGCTACATGGAGGATAAATACTGCTACATGGTGGATACATACTGCTACATGGAGGATACATACTGCTACATGGAGGATACATACTGCTACATGGTGGATACATACTGCTACATGGTGGATACATACTGCTACATGGTGGATAATGGTGGATACATACTGCTACATGGTGGATACATACTGCTACATGGAGGATAATGGTGGATACATACTGCTACATGGAGGATAATGGTGGATACATACTGCTACATGGTGGATACATACTGCTACATGGTGGATACATACTGCTACATGGAGGATACATACTGCTACATGGTGGATACATACTGCTACATGGAGGATACATACTGCTACATGGAGGATACATACTGCTACATGGAGGATACATACTGCTACATGGAGGATACATACTGCTACATGGTGGATAAATACTGCTACATGGTGGATACATACTGCTACATGGAGGATACATACTGCTACATGGAGGATACATACTGCTACATGGTGGATACATACTGCTACATGGTGGATACATACTGCTACATGGAGGATAAATACTGCTACATGGAGGATACATACTGCTACATGGAGGATAATGGTGGATACATACTGCTACATGGAGGATACATACTGCTACATGGAGGATACATACTGCTACATGGAGGATACATACTGCTACATGGTGGATACATACTGCTACATGGTGGATACATACTGCTACATGGTGGATACATACTGCTACATGGTGGATACATACTGCTACATGGAGGATAATGGTGGATACATACTGCTACATGGAGGATACATACTGCTACATGGTGGATACATACTGCTACATGGAGGATACATACTGCTACATGGAGGATACATACTGCTACATGGTGGATAATGGTGGATACATACTGCTACATGGTGGATACATACTGCTACATGGAGGATAATGGTGGATACATACTGCTACATGGAGGATACATACTGCTACATGGAGGATACATACTGCTACATGGAGGATAATGGTGGATACATACTGCTACATGGAGGATAATGGTGGATACATACTGCTACATGGAGGATAATGGTGGATACATACTGCTACATGGTGGATACATACTGCTACATGGAGGATAGTGGTGGATACATACTGCTACATGATGGATACATACTGCTACTTGGAGGATACATACTACTTCACGGGGGATAATGGTGGATACATACTGCCACATGGGGGATACATTCTGCTACCTTTTTACCTTCCCCCTCTCCCCATCCTACCTTCCCCCTCTCCCCAACCTACCTTCCCCCTCTCTCCCCAACCTACCATCACCCTCTCCCCCAACCTACCTTCCCCCTCTCTCCCCAACCTACCTTCCCCCTCTCTCCCCAACCTACCTTCTCCCCCTCTCCCCAACCTACCTTCTCCCCCTCTCCCCAACCTACCTTCCCCCTCTCTCCCCAACCTACCGTCCCGCTCTCTCTCCCCATCCTACCTTCCCTCTCTCTCTCCCCATCCTACCGTCCCTCTCCCTCTCCCCATCCTACCGTCCCTCCCCCTCTCCCCAAACCTACCTCCCCCTCTCCCCAAACCTACCTTCCCCTCTCCCCAAACCTACCTTCCCCCTCTCCCCAAACCTACCTTCCCCCTCTCCCCAAACCTACCTTCCCCCTCTCTACTCTCCCTTGATATTTTCCCTCCAAGAGAGAGTGAAGACAGAACATGTGTTACTATATTATTACCAGATGAAATGTTAATGTGTTTACAGTCAGATTACAGTACTGTCTGGTGTAGTAGCACAGTGAGTGGTTTTTAGTAGTTGTTTTGTAGCGTGAGGCTCACACTATC
>NW_028165802.1:0-40409 GCF_964263955.1 Coregonus lavaretus
TCCCACTATTTCTGTGTCAGCAAGTTGTACCTTCCTTACTAAGACCACCCCTTCACTGTAATCCCCCCCCCCTCTCTCTCTCTCTCTAATCTCTCTCTCTCTCTCTCTCTCTCTCTCTCTCTCTCTCTCTCTCTCTCTCTCTCCTCTCTCTCTCTCTCTCTCTCTCTCTCTCTCTCTCTCTCTCTCTCTCTCTCTACATATATATATGCAAGTTGGAAGAGAACCAGACATCTGAAGCCTGTCTATGACTAAACAAAGATGTCACTCAGAGCGATTATGTTTCATTATACTGGAAATGGAGGGCAGTGTCGTCTGGCGCCTCACGATCAATAGCCCCTCTAAAGTTTGTTTGCATTCATGCCTGGCTGCTCGAATGGCAGTTTATAAAGAACCCAGTCTCCCCTTTAAAGTTGTAGTCTGGGATTGGTACATCCATGTTTGGACATGAATGCCTTTAAGGGTTTATCTAAAGCTAGGAAACATCAGAATAAGCCATAGGGTAAGCCATACAGTAGGTATGCTTTGTTTTTGTTCATTAACACTCAATTATACAATTATTTCAACATATATGTAGTCTTGACATTGCACATTTGGCAATGATGGATGTGGTCTAGAGTAGTTACCTGTCCTAATTAAAACGTTAGATATACGTACATGATGGATGTGGTCTAGAGTAGTTACCTTTCCTAATTAAAACGTTAGATAGACACATTTCTTTTATTCAGTGTCAACATATTTCAGTAAACTGCCATATCCAAATACTGTACTAACTGTAAGCTACTATACTGTACTGTACTAAGTGTAAGCTACTGTAGTGTATTAACTGTAAGCTACTGTACTGTACTGTACTAACTGTAAGCTACTGTACTGTACTAACTGTAAACTACAGTAGTGAACTAACTGTAGGCTACTGTACTGTACTAACTGTAAACTACTGTACTGTACTGTACTAACTGTAAACTACTGTACTGTACTGTACTGTACTAACTGTAAACTACTGTACTGTACTGTACAAACTATAACCTATTGTAGTGTAATCAACCCCATCTTCCAGGTAATGTAGAGTAAACTGCAAGATGAGAAGTCCCTAATTTTACATGGGACAGAGTCCCCTCTTAATCATTCCTAAGCAGTGTGATTTGAAGAGCTCCCGTTATACTAATAGCAGAGTAGTAATTGGTATGCTGTTAGTGTCTGTCCCCTTGGTGTTCACTGATGATGTTTCTAATCCTTTTCGATGTTGCCAAATAACTGCTTTGAAGTCAGTTTACTGGGCAGTTACTTGACAACTGGTTTAACACAGGCAGACATATATCTCACGGCTGATCTAAGTCACTGGGTTATTGGATTTCCACACAAATCCGAACTGTACTGTAATCTTTCCCCCAAAAGTATTGGATTATTCCTGCCGGCTCCATCCGCGTCATGTCATTTAACTTCCACGCTCACAAAGAAGAGGGATTTTCCGAGGAACAAGAGGAGCCTGGGCTGGTGATGTCACGTTCCTTGAGACCTCGGGTGCATCTCAATACTCTAGCGTGACTTCCTCTCCTGGTCTCCTCTGCACTACATTGTGGCACCACCATGGTATGGGGGCACCACCAGGGGTTGGTGGCACAACCAGGGGTTGGGGGAACCACCAGGGGTTGGTGGCACCAACAGGATTTGGGGGTGCCACCAGGGGTTGGTGGCACCAGTTGGACAGTTCGTTCAAGGAATGTACAAAAATAAGATACTTAGAGAATGTCTTAACTTCTACTTAAACCATGACGTTAAGTTTTGCAGGGAGGACCGGCAGCATGCCCCCCTGCATCCATTGTTTTCTTCCTGTAACATTCTTCTGTGTCAGTCTTTGCAGTGTGGGGAAATCAGTTTAAATGATTGGCACCTGCTTGGGATAGAATTGCAAGGGGGCGCATTCCACATTGCAGCCTTGGGAGAGGGACAACAGCTCTCCATAGAGCTACCCTCCAAAATGCCTCATATACAGTTGAAGTCAGAAGTTTACATACACTTAGGTTGGAGTCATTAAAACTCGTTTTTCAACCACTCCACAAATTTCTTGTCAACAAACTATAGTTTTGGCAAGTCGGTTAGGACATCTACTTTGTGCATGACACAAGTAATTTTTCCAACAATTGTTTACAGACAGATTATTTCACTAATAATTAACTTTATCACAATTCCAGTGGGTCAGAAGTTTACATACACTAAGTTGACTGTGCCTTTAAACAGCTTGGAAAATTCCAGAAAATGATGTCATGGCTTTAGAAGCTTCTGGTAGGCTAATTGACATAATTTGAGTCAATTGGAGGTGTACCTGTGGATGTATTTCAAGGCCTACCTTCAAACTCATTGCCTCTTTGCTTGACATCATGGGAAAATCAAAGTAAATCAGCCAAGACCTCAGAAGAAAAATTGTAGACCTCCACAAATCTGGTTCATCCTTAGGAACAATTTCCAAATGCCTGAAGGTACCACGTTCATCGGTACAAACAATAGTACGCAAGTACAAACACCATGGGACCACGCAGCCGTCATACCGCTCAGGAAGGAGATGCTTTCTGTCTCCTAGAGATTAATGTACTTTGGTGCGAAAAGTGCAAATCAATCCCAGAACAACAGCAAAGGACCTTGTGAAGATGCTGGAGGAAACAGGTACAAAACTATCTATATCCACAGTAAAACGAGTCCTATATCGACATAACCTGAAAGGCCGCTCAGCAAGGAAGAAGCCACTGCTCCAAAACCGCCATAAAAAAGCCAGACTACGGTTTGCAACTGCACATGGGGACAAAGATCGTACTTTTTGGAGAAATGTCCTCTGGTCTGATGAAACAAAAATAGAACTGTTTGGCCATAATGACCATCGTTATGTTTGGAGCAAAAAGGGGGTGCTTGCAAGCCGAAGAACACCATCCCAACCGTGAAGCACGGGGGTGGCAGCATCATGCTGTGGGGGTGCTTTGCTGCAGGAGGGACTGGTGCACTTCACAAAATAGATGGCATCATGAGGAAGGAAAATTATGTGGATATATTAAAGCAACATCTCAAGACATCAGTCAGGAAGCTAAAGCTTGGTCGCAAATGGGTCTTCCAAATGGACAATGACCCCAAGCATACTTCCAAAGTTGTGGCAAAATGGCTTAAGGACAACAAAGTCAAGGTATTGGAGTGGCCATCACAAAGCCCTGACCTCAATCCTATAGAAAATTTGTGGGCAGAACTGAAAAAGCGTGTGCGAGCAAGGAGGACTACAAACCTGACTCAGTTACACCAGCTCTGTCAGGAGGAATGGGCCGAAACGTTTGACCCAAGTTAAAAAATGTAAAGGCAATGCTACCAAATACTAATTGAGTGTATGTAAACTTCTGACCCACTGGGAATGTGATGAAAGAACTAAAAGCTGAAATAAATAATTATCTCTACTATTATTCTGACATTTCATATTCTTAAAATAAAGTGGTGATCCTAACTGACCTAAGACAGGGACTTTTGACTAGGATTAAATGTCAGGAATTGAGTTTAAATGTATTTGGCTAAGGTGTATGTAAACTTCCGACTTCAACTGTAGCTGTTCTGGTTTTCTAGTATGTTGACTTTATTGACTGACAGGGGTTGGTAGCCTACACTCTCAGAAAAAAGGTGCTTTCTAGAACCTAAAAGGGTTCTTTGGCTATCCCCATAGGATAACCTTTTGAATAACCCTTTTGGTTCTTGGTAGAACCATTTTGAGTTCCATGTAGAACCCTTTCCACAAATAGTTCTACCTGGAACCAAAAAGGGTTATCTTATGGGGACAGCCGACGAACCCTTTTTCTAAGAGTGTAGTCTTCATACTACACTTTACTAAAGGTTGACTACTTTCAGCAGTTAAATCATTAGTGAGTGATCACTGCTTTATATATCTGGAGACAAACTACTATTAAACAACTAATTTACTCTTTACTTCAACGTAGACTTTGTTAGAAGATAAACAATTTTGTCTGCTTCATGTATAAGTCTATGTACCCTATCTAACTTCAGAGTATATTAACTTTTCACCCAGTACATCAGATTTTCTGCCGGAATAACTGAATCACTGGACCCTAACACCGGATCGCAACTAGCTAGCCGCAACCAAATGGATGTTGCTCTAGGCTAATCACCACTGCCTTGAAGCAAGCACCAGTTAGCCTTGAGCCAGTCCCATATCCCGGCTATCTACCTCTTTGTCTACCGGACGGGAGTAGCCAGCTAACTAGCTACTTGCTATTAGCCACCGTTAGCGTATTTTCACCATTGTCCGTGGCCTGCACTACCTACCAGCCAGCTCTAGCCTGGACTATTATTGGCCAGTCTGCACTGTCTGCACAGCTCGTTATCGACCCAGAACATATCGGATTTTCTGCCGGAATCACTAAATCACTGGACCTTTAACACCTGATCATTGCAACTAGCTAGCTGCAAACAAATGGATGTTGTTGTTGGCTAATCAGCCTTGAGCTAGCCTCGAGTTAGGCACATCTCCCGGCTATCTACCTCTCTGTCAACTGGATGGGACCTCCTACAGTTGACACGGAGCCCCGCCAATCCATCACGACTGGTCTGCCGACATAATCGTCTGTGGTTTCAACAAGCTTCCCGTTGCGACGACCACGAAGATCCATCTGCTAGCCCCGGCCCGCTAGCACACGCAAACAACAGCCGTGCTTCCTGCTCGCTGTGCTTTAGCACCAATTCGAACTGCTCTCGGACTCACATATTGCTGTTCACTGGACCTTATGATCACTCAGCTGCACAGCTGATGCCTGCTGGACTGTTCCTTTACACGGTACCCTGTCCTGTTTATCTGTTTAGCCTCAGCCCAAACTTTCATCGCCATTACCAGTTGTTGTCTTAGCTCTCTCTAATAACACCTGTGATTGCTTTATGCCTCTCTCCCATGTCAATATGCCTTGCCTATTGCTGTTCCAGTTAGTTCTTATTATACAATTTCAATATAGAACCCCAAGTCATTCTCAAACTGCCTCAAATAGCTCCTTCGTTCCACCCCCCATACACGCCGAGACCGGCTCAATCGGTGCCTCCAGTGATGCTATCTCTTTCATTGTTACCCAACGCTTAGGGTTACCTCCACTGTACTCATATCCTTCCATATCCTTGTCTGTACATAATGCCCTGAATCTATTCTACAACGCCCGGAAATCTGCCCCCTTTATTCTCTGTACCCAACGCACTAGAAGACCAGTTCTTAAAGCCATTAGCCATATCCTTATTCTAGTCCTCCTCTGTTCCTCTGGTGATGTAGAGGCTAACCCAGGCCCTGCAGCCCCCAGTATCACTCCTACTCCCCAGGAGTTATCATTTGTTGACTTCTGTAACCGTAAAAGCCTTGGTTTTCTGCACATTAACATCAGAAGCCTCCTTCCTACGTTTGAGTTATTCACTGCGTTAGGACACTCCGCCAACCCTGATGTTCTAGCAGTGTCTGAATCCTGGCTTAGGAAGGCCACCAAAAATTCAGAAATGTCCATCCCCAACTACAACATTTTCCATCTAGATAGAACTGCCAAAGGGAGTGGAGTTGCAATCTACTGTAGAGATAGCCTGCAGAGCTCTATCATACTATCCAGGTCTGTGCCCAAACAGTTTGAGCTCCTACTTCTAAAAATCCACCTTTCCAGAAATAAATCTCTCACTGTTGCCGCTTGCTACAGACCCCCCTCAGCCCCCAGCTGTGCCCTGGACACCATATGTGAATTGATTGCCCCCCATCTATCCTCAGAGTTTGTACTGCTTGGTGACCTAAACTGGGATATGCTTAACACCCCGGCCATCCTACAATCCAAACTAGATGCCCTCAATCTCACACAAATTATCAAGGAACCTACCAGGTACAACCCTAAATCTGTAAACATGGGCACCCTCATAGATATCATCCTGACTAACCTACCCTCTAAATACACCTCCGCTGTCTTCAACCAGGATCTCAGCGATCACTGCCTTATTGCCTGCGTCCGTAACGGGTCCGCGGTACTGCATTAGCATCGAATAGCCCCCGTGATATGCAACTTTTCAGGGAAGTTAGGAACCAATATACACAAGCAGTTAGGAAAGCAAAGGCTAGCTTTTTCAAACAGAAATTTGCATCCTGTAGCACTAACTCCAAAAAGTTTTGGGACACTGTTAAGTCCATGGAGAAAAAGAGCACCTCCTCCCAGCTGCTCACTGCACTGAGGCTAGGAAACACTATCACCACCGATAAATCTACAATAATCGAGAATTTCAACAAGCATTTTGCTACGGCTGGCCATGCTTTCCACCTGGCTACCACTACCCCGGCCACCAGCTCTGCACCCTCCGCTGCAACTTGCCCATGCCCCCACCCCCCGCTTCTCCTTCACACAAATTCAGACAGCTGATGTTCTGAAAGAGCTGCAAAATCTGGACCCCTACAAATCATCTGGGCTAGACAATTTGGACCCTTTCTTTCTAAAAATAGCCGCCGAAATTGTCGCAACCTCTATTACTAGCCTGTTCAACCTCTCTTTCGTAACGTCTGAGATCCCCAGAGATTGGAAAGCTGCTGCAGACCTATATCCATCCTGCACTTCCTTTCGAAAGTTTTTGAAAGCCAAGTTAACAAACAGATCACCGACCATTTCGAATCCCACCGTACCTACTCCGCTATGCAATCCGGTTTCCGAGCTGGTCATGGGTGCACCTCAGCCACGCTCAAGGTTCTAAACGATATTATAACCGCGATCGATAATAGACAGTACTGTGCAGCCGTTTTCATCGACTTGGCCAAGGCTTTCGACTGTCAACCACCGCATTCTTATTGGCAGACTAAATAGCCTTGGTTTCTCAAATGACTGCCTCGCCTGGTTTACCAACTACTTCTCAGATAGAGTTCAATGTGTCAAATCGGAGGGCCTGTTGTCTGGACCTATGGCAGTCTCTATGGGGGTGCCACAGGGTTCAATTCTTGGGCCGACTCTTTTCTCCGTGTATATCAATGATGTCGCTCTTGCTGCTGGTGACTCTCAGATCCACCTCTACGCAGACGACACCATTTTGTATACATCTGGCCCTTCATTGGACACTGTGTTAACAAACCTCCAAACGAGCTTCAATGCCATACAACACTCCTTCCGTAGCCTCCAACTGCTCTTAAACACTAGTAAAACTAAATGCATGCTCTTCAATCGAACGCTGCTGGCACCCGCCCACCCGACTAGAATCCCTACTCTCGACGGGTCTGACCTAGAGTATGTGGACAACTACAAATACCTAGGTGTCTGGTTAGACTGTAAACTCTCCTTCCAGACTCACATTAAGCATCTCCAATCCAAAGTGAAATCTAGAATCGGCTTCCTATTTCGCAACAAAGCCTCCTTCACTCATACAGTGGGGAAAAAATTATTTAGTCAGTCACCAATTGTGCAAGTTCTCCCACTTAAAAAGATGAGAGAGGCCTGTAATTTTTATCATAGGTACACGTCAACTATGACAGACAAAATGAGAAGAAAAAAAATCCAGAAAATCACATTGTAGGATTTTTTATGAATTTATTTGCAAATTATGGTGGAAAATAAGTATTTGGTCAATAACAAAAGTTTCTCAATACTTTGTTATATACCCTTTGTTGGCAATGACACAGGTCAAACGTTTTCTGTATGTCTTCACAAGGTTTTCACACACTGTTGCTGGTATTTTGGCCCATTCCTCCATGCAGATCTCCTCTAGAGCAGTGATGTTTTGGGGCTGTCGCTGGGCAACACGGACTTTCAACTCCCTCCAAAGATTTTCTATGGGGTTGAGATCTGGAGACTGGCTAGGCCACTCCAGGACCTTGAAATGCTTCTTACGAAGCCACTCCTTCGTTGCCCGGGCGGTGTGTTTGGGATCATTGTCATGCTGAAAGACCCAGCCACGTTTCATCTTCAATGCCCTTGCTGATGGAAGGAGGTTTTCACTCAAAATCTCACGATACATGGCCCCATTCATTCTTTCCTTTACACGGATCAGTCGTGCTGGTCCCTTTGCAGAAAAACAGCACCAAAGCATGATGTTTTCCACCCCCATGCTTCACAGTAGGTATGGTGTTCTTTGGATGCAACTCAGCATTCTTTGTCCTCCAAACACGACGAGTTGAGTTTTTACCAAAAAGTTATATTTTGGTTTCATCTGACCATATGACATTCTCCCAATCCTCTTCTGGATCATCCAAATGCACTCTAGCAAACTTCAGACGGGCCTGGACATGTACTGGCTTAAGCAGGGGGACACGTCTGGCACTGCAGGATTTGAGTCCCTGGCGGCGTAGTGTGTTACTGATGGTAGGCTTTGTTACTTTGGTCCCAGCTCTCTGCAGGTCATTCACTAGGTCCCCCCGTGTGGTTCTGGGATTTTTGCTCACCGTTCTTGTGATCATTTTGACCCCACGGGGTGAGATCTTGCGTGGAGCCCCGGATCGAGGGAGGTTATCAGTGGTCTTGTATGTCTTCCATTTCCTAATAATTGCTCCCACAGTTGATTTCTTCAAACCAAGCTGCTTAACTATTGCAGATTCAGTCTTCCCAGCCTGGTGCAGGTCTACAATGTTGTTTCTGGTGTCCTTTGACAGCTCTTTGGTCAGGGCGTGTGACTGTTTGAGGTTGTGGACAGGTGTCTTTTATACTGATAACAAGTTCAAACAGGTGCCATTAATACAGGTAACGAGTGGAGGACAGAGGAGCCTCTTAAAGAAGAAGTTACAGGTCTGTGAGAGCCAGAAATTTTGCTTGTTTGTAGGTGACCAAATACTTATTTTCCACCAGATTTTTTTTTTTCAATTTGTCTGTCATAGTTGACGTGTACCTATGATGAAAATTACAGGCCTCTCTCATCTTTTTAAATGGGAGAACTTGCACAATTGGTGGCTGACTAAATACTTTTTTTCCCCACTGTACTGCCAAACATGCCCTCGTAAAACTGACTATCCTACCGATCCTTGACTCTACTCAGCACTCTACTCAGCAAATTGGATGTAGTCTATCACAGTGCCATCCGTTTTGTCACCAAAGCCCCATATACTACCCACCACTGTGACCTGTACGCTCTTGTTGGCTGGTCCTCGCTACATATTCGTCGCCAAACCCACTGGCTCCAGGCCATCTATAAATCACTGCTAGGCAAATCTCTGCTTTATCTTAGCTCATTGGTCACAATAGCAACACCCACCCGTAGTATGCGCTCCAGCAGGTATATCTCACTGGTCATCCCCAAAGCCAACACCTCCTTTTGCCGCCATTCCTTCCAGTTCTCTGCTGCCAATGACTGGAACGAACTGCAAAAATCTCTGAAGCTGGAGCCTCTTATCTCCCTCATTAACTTTAAGCATCTGTTGTCAGAGCACCTTACCGATCACTGCACCTGTACACAGCCCATCTGAAATTAGCCCACTCAACCACCTCATCCCCATATTGTTATTTATTTTGCTCATTTGCACCGCAGTATCTCTATTTGCACATCATCTCTTGCACATCTATCATTCCGGTGTTAATACTAATTGTAATTATTTTGCACTATGGCCTATTTATTGCCTTACCTCCATAACTTGCTACATTTGCACACACTGTATATATACTTTATGTTTTGTTTTACCCCATATGTAACTCTGTTTTGCTTTGCTTTATCTTGGCCAGGTCGCAGTTGTAAAAGAGAACTTGTTCTCAACTGGCTTACCTGGTTAAAAAAAGAAAAGAAAAAAGAAATGTTTTCTTAATTTTCCGATCTTGATCCATTTTCTCACCCATTCTACAAGGAATGATAAGACAAATGGATGCTGGCTTGGCCTAATACAACTGCTCCAAATATGTAAAAACTGCACAGTGGTTCAATACATACTGTATACCACAGTTTCCTTTCTAATTCAAGAGGGTGCTCTGATGTTGTTTCTCTGACCTACAATTCTAACGTTACTCAGACATTACTGCAGCTTACAAAATGTTTACCTTGTTAATTCTAGGCCTGATGAGAGTGAGATTTCTGTTTGTAGTATGGGTCCTGACAGATTCTGTTTTAGGCACAGAGCATTGTCGAAACATCTAAAATAGTGTTTTTCAATACTGGGAACACACAGGGGTGCAAATGTTTTATTCCAGCCCAGCGCTAATGGTTTATTATTATTATTTATTTTAAATGTATTTTATTTAAAACAACTCTTTTTTTTCTTATAGACAAATTACATTATTTTTTTAACTGTTCTGTACTTTGTCATGTATTTGTACATTTTATGTGGACCCGAGGAAGAGTAGCTGCTGCATGTGCAGTAGCTAATGGTGATCCTAATAAAATAAACTACACTAACAGCACAGATTGAAAAAGGAGCCAGATATTTTACCAGATGTTTAAATGTGAAGCATCCTGTTGGAATTCCCACCAAATATGGTGAGGAGAGGAAGCTCAGTGGCCAGCGGTGGGAGAGTATGGAGCGAGATGGAATTGGGCCAATGTTCTGCTGATTTTCTCATCAAAGATCTCAATACAGTTTTCTGTTCCCGAAACTACAATGTGTTACCAACAGAGTGCACTAAGTTTTGTAGACGTAACCCTTTGCCAAAGTTTCTAAACATTGCGTTGTTTACAAGGAGTGCAAGGGGGAATTGTGTTATTGCACATGCGCACTTCACATAGAAGGCGTTCCCTAACGGAAATATGCAAATACATGCTAGAACACACCAATAGAAACTTGCTAGCTCGTGCTTGGCTCTGCCCACCTCCTTGCTTCATTTACTGCCCATTGAAAACAACTCAGATGAACTATCTTGGGTTAGTTATTAATATCTTTGCTAATAGGCCTGCATCTGATTGAACTAATCAACCAATGATCAAGCCCTTGATGAGTTCTATCGGCTGTGTTATTAGTACTGGGCTGGGACAAAAATGTGCACTCTTGTGTGTCCCCAGGATTGAAAAACACTGTCTCTAACAAAAGGACAATCTTTTTGAGACTTCCGGATCCCGGAAGTCACAATTCATCCAACCTTTAGTGTCTGAATAGCTCTGAGTTTCACAATGATTTCATCACTCGGATTGCAACGCTTTGCTTTGGCGCTGGATAAAACGATAGCCCAAATGGAATAAGATTATGATTCATGTGTGTGGCTCACACGCTCCATTATAGGAGTGGTTGGGGAAAATGACAACTTAATTGCCTGTTTCTTCATCAAGTCTATAAACGCTCCACATCGTAAATTACATGTCTGAGATTGCGGGGGCGGAAGACGGAGGAACTTGCGAGCTGAAATGTGTGTTTTTAATAACCCGCCCCATTCACAGTATGCATGGCACAATAAATTGGCATATTCTTATGTGATGTGCTTCCACCACGACAGCCTACTTACTCTTCTGCATGTAGATTCAGTTTTTGGCTGCAGGCCTAGTAGACATGGATTACGTTCCAAATTGCACCCTATTCCCTTTATAGTGCACTAATATTGACCAGAATAGGGTGCCATTAGGGACACAATCATGAACACATTTCAGTGAGTTATTCTGAGGCAGAAGCTGTTAGGAACGGTTATTTATATTTTTCATCATCTTTCATGTTGACGCAGACATAAAGGTTGCTATAGGGAAACCCCTTACTTATTAACCAATGTGGAAGAGATTATATCTTAAACGGATACTTCGGGATTTTGGCAAATGAAGCCCTTTATCAACTTCCCAGTCAGATGAACTCGTGAATACCATTTTTATGTCTCTGCGTGCAGTTTGAAGGACGTTTTTAATTGGGCTAGCGCAATTGCTAACTAGCGTTAGCGCAATGACTAGAAGTCTATGCCCATTGTTAGCATTGGCTCGCGAAACTACCTCTAACTTCCTTCATACTGGACACAGAGACATAGAAATGGTCTCCAGGAGTTCATCTGACTCTGGGGAAGTAGATAAAGGGCCTCATTGCCAAAATCCTGAAGTATCCCTTTAAGTGCTATAAATGGAAATCTAAGAGAGACAGTGTTCTCTAATTTGCCGTCTGGCTGTACAGCAAAGCACAAATAAATAAAAAGCATGGCTTTGTGGTGTTTAATGTATGAAAACCATTAAGATTGTGTCGACCTGAGTTAAGACGCAGTAATTAAGTGCAGTAGAGCGCCTTAATTTTTTATGAGATCAGTTGTTAGTTTAGTTGACATTTACATTTACATTTACATTTACATTTACATCATTTAGCAGACACTCTTATCCAGAGCGACTTACAAATTGGTGCATTCAACTTATGATAGCCAGTGGGACAAGCACTTTTTTTTAATGGGGGGTGGGGGAGGGGGGTGGGGTAGGAGGATTACTTTTATACTATCGCCTCTGTCTACACAGACAGAGGCAATATTGCTGGAAATGAATTGGCAAATGTGTTAGGTTTGGCTTTGTAAGCCAATAGTGGCTAACCAGGGGTGGGATACTGTTAATGTTGCGTTGATTAGATAGTAGCTTGCGGTGTCTGATACTTGTGAAATTTGTTTGTGACAGTTTGCGGTGGAACACTTAAATTGCATGTACTTTCAGAATTGTTTAGTGAGCTACTCATACTATATAGGCTGCGAGCTACTGGTAGCTCGCGATCGACTTGTTGGAGAGGAGACCTCTGACGGTTATTTATTACTTTGTGCTTAGTCAGAAGCTACCAATCTAAATGTAATCTAGCTTAATTTTTTTTTTTTTTTTAATCATATTCAAAGTGAAAGTGAATGTAGAAGTTCAGCTTCCCATGTGCATAGAACTACAATGGAACCTTATCAGTTGATGTCATAACATCAGTTGATGGTTAGCTAGCAAGTTAGGCCTATAACGTTACTAGCTAGCTTGCTGGCTATCACAAGACACTTGTCCTTCCCATTGTCAGCTACACTTATTGTGTAGCTAAATGTCTAGTTAACGTTTCATCACAATAACTTAATGGGCGACATATTAGTTAGTTTGAGCAGATGAAGTCTGAAACCAGATAATATTAGCTGGTACCTGTTAGAGACAATAACGCATTCTCAATATAACCTCAGTGATTTCAAACAGCTATGAAATTCATGACAACGGAGATATCTTCTCTCGTTGATCATATCAACTGTATGTACAGTGCATTTTGGTTGAGCACATTGCAGTGGGCTTGATCGAACGTGTAAACTCCTTTTGCCGAGCTCTGTGCGATCACAGAGAGAAGATCATCATTTATAGCGGCCAGTCCTGCGTGTTTACCTACCTGACCTTGAGAATGCACATACATAATTCCCATTCATTTTGTGGGCAGAGATACTGTATGTCCCCGGTGCAGTGGGGCCACTGCTTTGTATTTGGACAGCGAGGAAAAGTTTTAAACAGCCAAGTTGCATTATATAGGCTACAGTACAGTGGATATGATAAGATATAGATAGACATATCCCTATGACACACACACACACTCACACCCTCACACACACACACACACACGCATGGCAGATTTGTTTTTACATCTTATTCCTTACATTCATGAAGGGTTAAAAAGCCATTCCCTATGATTATGTGAAATGACAGTGCCCATATTAGGAAAACCTGACTGCCACGTGTTATTCATGTGCCAACAGTTTTTGAATGAATGACAGCTCAAGGATGATCTATCTTCACAACCATATTGAGGTTTAGGCTATAAATTCACCTTGGTATTGTGCATGTTGATAAAAATGACCCTATTATTCATGTTGTGTAATAAAACATGTATTACGTGTTATTACATTGCATTATAAAATGGGTAGTTTGGATCCTGGATAATGATTGGCTGAAACAGCATTCCAGACATGTGTATATCAGACAATATACCACGGTGTAAAGCTAAAATAGTTGTTTACTGTTCTTTATGAAGTATCACTAAGCTGTTTGTGATATACCACAGCGAATCACAAGAGAAAAATGGCACTGTCTGTCCCTATGCCCAGCTTAATCTCTCCAACGAACTAAGCTCCTGTTGATAATGATACACAATCACACTCACACACACACTCACGCACGCACGCACACACACACACGCGCGCGCACACACACACACACAGAAAACATTTATAGCTTCCTGCGCTGGGGAATTGTCACCAACATCAGACACGCTCACCGGAGTCATACTCGGATGCGTTTCTATGGTGATGTGAGGAGGGGCAGGGCTTGAGATGTGCAGAATTTAAAAGCTTAATCTCTGTCATGCAGCTGTACTTCCAAACCACCAACATATGCCTGTCACTCTAACAAGGCGCTAATGGTGAACTATTACCTGAGAACCCTGATTTAGGAGATCAATACCCAATGGGCTAAGACAAGTGAGCTGAACATACAGCTCTACTTGTCATTCGTAGGACATACAGAATGCTTGACATACTGTAAGTTGATTAGTGATATCTGCTGTATTCTAACTTGATGCTTTTGCCTTTGATGACTACGAACAAACATGTTTCCATGTCGATTTACGGCTTAATTGTGGCAACGTCATCTGCGTAATGTTGCTCATCAATCATTCAAGTGCAACTGTTTCTAGATTAATGTTGTACAATAAACTGAAGACACAAAACTACATTGTTTACTGACACACACAAAAAAAAAATGTTTTAAATGTTTCTAATTTCTCATGACTTTTTTTCATTTTGTGTAGGCCTATTTAAATAGCAGATCAATTCCATTATGTTAATTTGAAAACCAAATCTAAATGAAACATTAAAAAAAAGTTTAATTTGGCATAGGATACGTTTATTCCAATGTGTAGCCAGTCGTCTGATCCAAAGTGCCCAGCAAACAGTGAAGGTTCTCCTTTGGTTATTTGAAAAATAACATCTGCGGAATCAGATGTCCTTTGTTGAGAGGCAAACCTGCCATCTGTCTAGTTTAGGGGTGTCAGACACCTTGTCGTTGTAAAACAGATCTCGTCAAGAATTCTGTTAATGATTTCTGTGTCTGGGGTTGCTGCGGTTCACTGTATTTGTTAAACAAGTGGTCAGACACCATTAACCATTATTCACCTCTAACCTTGAGACTCACATCACAGCGTATACACAGGCCTCTGGAGAAAAAAAAAGACGCATGTATTTCCCTCACCATCTCATCATACAAGAAAAAGCTCAATTTCCACATATCGGGAAAAGTCTTTAGCAACCCTGACCAGCCAAAGAGGTGGTATAGTCCTTCCAACAAGACCTTGTAGAAAAGATTAAAGGTCCAATGCAGACGTTTTTTACCTCAATATCAAATCATTTCTGGGTAACAATTAATTAAGTACCTTCCTGTGATTGGCTTCAATTAAAATTGTAAAAAAGAAACATAAATAGTTTCTTAGTAAAGACACAATTTCTCATGCAATAATTTAGTTAGGACTGTCTGGCAGGTGTTCTTAATGTTTTGTACACTCAGTGAATATGAAACACAGGAAAATCACGTTTTTGACTGCACTGGGCCTTTAAGGGGAAACACATTGAACGCTATCAACGCTACACATACAAATTATAAAACTATAGCAGTGTTGTTTTCCGACTCGCTGAAATGACCAGGCTGATGTAACCATTATCAGGCGATGAATCATATTTTAACTGGAGGGCCATTATAGCAACACTCATCTCATTGCTGTTTGGGAGAGCTATAACACTATCATTACTGCTGTAGTGCGTCCAGCACTCAGCACACACGACTACAGCAAGCCTTCTGTGGTTGTCGTCGGAGGCCTCTGTGTCACTAACTGTAACTGAGAGCTTTTTCTGTGGCTTTCTGAGTACGGAACCTGAAACAATGGCTGAAAATGAGACCCACTCTATTCCCTGATTCACTTTGCTCCCTACTCAACTACACCTCTCTCATACCACACTCATTACACTCTGATTATTAGGATTAAAGCACCACTCTGACGTTGAGAGCTTCGGTTCGATGATCTAAACTTGTTTCCATTCATGAGATATAAATATCCTCGTCAATGAAGGTTGGATTCTAACTGATTTTGACAGGTTAATCATAATGGGTTGTGAAGTCACCGACCCCCCCCTGTCCCCGTCCCCATCCCCTCTCAGCAGTGTGACACAACATCATGTGGAGAACCTGGCGCAACTACTCCACAGAGGTTATTACAGTTTTTTCCAACTGCTTACACACAAAATCTTTTCATGTCACACGATTTTTGAAACCTCTCACTCAAAGTGCAAAACTACACACAAAATCTCCAAAACCATAAGCTATTTCTCAGCCTTTGACTCAGTTGTCAATTGCATAAAACACTTTTTTCAAAACACTACACACAATTCTCTAACTAAAACACAAATATCTAACAGGAAGTGACTTGCTTTCCTTTTCCAAACACAACCAATCAAAATGCTACACTTATTCACCAGGTCACACACACACTCCTCACATGTTCAAACACTAATTGCTTAACTGATCACTAACCATCACTGCTTTACTGTAGTATAGGCCTATAAATAGGTCAAAGGTCAGATTACCTGTTTTGAACAATGGATGCCAACAATGGACAGAGAGCAAGAGGAGTAGGAGGGAGAGGCAGGGGACAACAACGAGGACAAATTCAAAGACGAATAATTGGAAGAGGAGGAGTAGGAGGTAGAGGAAGAGGAAGAGGAAGAGGAAGAAGAGGACGAGGGCAAAGAAGAGAAGGAAGGAGAGCCATCTCTGATGAGATTAGGGCAACACTTGTTGATCATGTGATCAACCACGGTTTGACCATGAGAGAGGCTGGACTGAGAGTCCAGCCCAACTTGAGTCGATTTACAGTGGCGTCCATAATTAGAACCTTCAGAAATGAGAACAGGTATGCAACTATCTAATTACTATTTTAGCATTACAGTAATGTACTGTAAAATACGTATGACTGCATAGTATTGCATAAACATTTGTAACTCTAAGCCATCCATTTACTGCACTGCATTGAAAGAATGAGGTTGGTTATCATGCTGTACTACATTTTTGTGTACATTGTTTACAGTTCCTATGCTGAACACATACTGTGTTTGAATTCTGTACAGAGTGGAAAGGCAAAGACATCATGGAGGACGAGGACGCTTGTTTACAAGAGACTGCAATTATAAATATGGTTTTGGCCAACAATGCAATTAGGATTTGAGAGATAAGAGAGCATATCTTGAATAATGACACCATATTTAACAACATCAATGCTGTAAGCCTGTCGACCATACAACGCATCCTCCAATGGCACCAAGTGACGATGAAACAACTTTACAAGGTGCCATTTGAGAGAAACTCTGACAGAGTCAAGAATCTGCGACATGACTTTGTAGAGGTATGTATGCAACACTACTTCCAGTACTTCAGACATACCATATTTAC
Organism: Coregonus lavaretus; assembly: GCF_964263955.1. Taxonomy (NCBI): domain Eukaryota; kingdom Metazoa; phylum Chordata; class Actinopteri; order Salmoniformes; family Salmonidae; genus Coregonus; species Coregonus lavaretus. The sequence goes on from NW_028165802.1 coordinate 17,320, forward strand.
TCATCTGTATATCCTTTTGTCTGTTACAGAGAGTATTGGAGATGGATGCCCATGTACATTTATTTATGTGGATGAGGTTGGCTTCAACCTCAACAAAACCAGGCGCCGCGGAAGAAATGTAATAGGACAGAGGGCAATTACCAATGTCCCTGGACAGCGTGGGGGTAATATAACTATGTGTGCTGCCATCACTCAAAATGGGGTCCTCCATCACAATGCCACACCTGGTCCGTACAACACCGGCCATATGCTCACTTTTCTGGATGCAATTTACACAATGCATGTCCCTGATCCAGATCAGGAGCCTGCTAGATTTGTGGTTATATGGGACAATGTTAGTTTTCACCGGGCTGTTCTGGTCCAAAACTGGTTTGCCACCCATCCACAATTTGTAGTTTTGTACCTACCCCCATATTCACCTTTTCTAAATCCCATAGAGGAATTCTTCTCAGCCTGGTGCTGGAAAGTGTATGATTGCCAACCCTATGCCCGCATGCCGCTTCTCCAGGCAATGGAGGACGCATGTGGGGACATAGAGGTTGCTCTGTCCAAGGTTGGATACGCCATGCTAGGAGATACTTCCCTCGATGTTTGGTAAGAGAAAACGTATCTTGTGATGTGGACGAAGTATTGTGGCCAGACCCAGCCCGGAGAAGAGATGAAGCGTAGCTTAGCACTGGTGACTGCCCCCCCCCCCCCCCTACCATTTCCTGGACTGCATCTCCGGGACCCCCCACACACAATTGTGTTCTTTACTGTATTCTAAAGAATATACTTTTGGTTTACATATGTTTATGGTTTTGTTGTATGCTACTGTATACAACAGTAATGTTTGGCCTAATAAATACATTGCATTGTTTCTACATTGCATTGGTGTTTACAGTGTACTTGTTACCCCTCTCAGCAGATTACTTTCACTGTAGAACATTGTATTGAAATGTGGATAGAAGCCTATGGAAGACCAAAGAGCTTTAGATTTAGAACAACAGTGTTTACATGGTATATCCAAAAATGTACTATTATGAAAGAAGTGTTTGCCATTTGACGCAAATGCTTCATTCTGACATGTGTTTATGGCATTTTGAATGCAGTGTTACATTTTGAAGGAGATGTGAGGCATTTTGCATTTTGTGTGTGCAGTTTTGGAAATTGTGTGTAGAGTTTTGAAAAAAGGAGACATAGTTTTGAAAACATGTGTAAGCAGTTGGAAAAAACTGTAAGACACACACCACTCAACCAGCACTAAGTGCCTGCCACTGCCACTTCCTTCTCTGTCTTTCTCTTTTTGACATTGTTTGTTTTTACGATCAAACCTGCACAGACTTTTAGTACAAGTATTTTATTGTAGTTGCAGAAGTGCCTAGTTCACAGAGACTCGTCTGTGATATTTTTCACGGCCCAGGATTCACTATGTGTTTGCGTTCCAAATTGCATCCGCTTACCAAGGGCACTGGTCAAAAGTGGTGTACTATATTGGGAATAGGGTGCCATTTGGGACGTAGCCCATGTCTCTTTAAGCTCCAGTGAGCAGAGGAGAGAGAGGCATAAGAGCAGAGGAGAAAGAGAGGGATAACAGCACTCTGATGCAATATTCATAGTCACGATTTTGGTATTTAGAAAATTACGGTTGGTTTTTCCCCCTGGCTGTCTAAGGATGTCTCGCTCGCTCTTAAGGGGGTTGGGTAGTGTGGAGTTTCTTCCCCTGTAAAACACACTCCTATCCCCAGCTGTTTACATCTCCACGACACACGTTGGCTGTTTCCATGGAGACGGGTGTAAAGATAGTTGGGATGTCTCAAAGTTACTGGCACGGAGGGGCTGATTGCTGCTGGACGCCAGCTGGAGAATGAGAGGCAGCACAGGAGAGAGAACTGGGAAAAGACATATCATTAATCACAACGACCGCTATCATTATAGTTAACCATAGGCCGTATGAGTACGGGGTGAAGATGGATCCTTCTTCATTTCGTCAACAGCGTAAAATGGTGTAGCTTGATCAAAGACAATTACAATACAATTACCTGTGTGAGACTGAAGGGCCTTATAAAAAAGGATGTACCTTTAGTTGGATAAGCACTGTACTATAGCCGTTCCTCTATCAAAGACATCACTTGTCGTGCATTTGTGTGAAGAAAATAAACAACAATGGCTTAAAAGATAAATATGTTTATGTGATTTTCTCACAATGGCATTTAATTTTACACATCGCTTTGAACGTGATATATGTTGTCATCCTGTTTTACAATTTGACACGTTTTTTTCTTTTAGCATGCACTTCAGAATGCCAACAAATGGCTCCACAAATACAGACTTCAAACTAGAATTGTCCTCACATTAAAACATACAGAACATGAAGCTGGATCAAGCCCAAGTGACAGTTGTGGACGTAATGGAGAGAAACACAGCGTTGGGCTACCTTTCACAAGTAAACCAAGCAATGTAGTCCACAAGAGACACAAAAAGACATGTCCTTGATTAAAAAAATAAACACATTTAAAATCACTTTTGTCATAGAATAGATACTGAACGGTGTCCATTGACATCTCAAAGAGTTAAGCAGCAACGTACTACACAGAGAGAGTTGTGTGGGGGCGGGTGTCTTCACTGTGCAGGTCACAGTATTCTAATCCCTCAATTACTGATGGTCAAAATCAACCCTCACAATCAAGTAAATGGAGGGGTGCTTTAGAATTGTCCTGTTACATAAGCTGTAGTAGACCCGTGTATAATTTCTTGTCACAGGTAGCTAAAATCACAGTGTGAATCGGTACCTTTTTGTTTGGGATCATTATTGCAAATTGTATCTGATTGTTGGGTTATGGTGTCCAGGAGAACACATCTCTACTGGGCCCATTAAGCTTCCTCGTTCTATGTGTTCAACCTAGCTGGAAGAGTGAAAATAGTTTCTTACAGATCTTCATTTTTCTGGCTTACAACTGCATGTTGTATAGATCATACCCTGGAGTTCAAAACACACAGCATGTAAACACACACCAGAGCAATGAAATCGAATCCACCAAAACGTCTAAGGGAAACAAAAGCATTGATGAAACCATATGTCACATTTATTCAACTTATCGCACGTTATTCTCTCTATACTGTATATTAAGCAGAATTGATATATTAATACACTTCATTTTTAGAACATATAGTGCCTCAACTGATGCATCTTAATAACACTTATTGCGAGGAGGGATACCATGGAGAGTGATTGATATGGAGGTCGAAGCATGACCCTTTTACCTGGCTCTCAAGAGCTTCTTGACCCATGTGCTGTATCATGTTATTATTTACAAATACAATATTTGAATAAAGTAGCTAGCCTCGTCTTCCAAGAGGGGTCCTTCTTTTAATTTTTTGTATATACTTTTTTTCTTGTGGCAGTTTTATGCTTCAGTCGGTATCCATGACATTGAGAATCTGGAAAAAAGACAACGTTCCCAACGTTCCCTGTTCCATCTATTCTCAGAATTCCAATTGATCTCAGTCTTGGACAGTTCCTGTTTTCCCAGGCAGCGTCATTGGACCGGACGCTTGTCAGTCAACGATCCGTCACCGCTGTGAGTGTTCTGGTTGGTTCAAGTCCTTGAGTGACACTGTGGGACCCAATAGGATCCACACACCAATAGGTCTTGTTAATCCACTGATTGGCTGATGACTGCCGTCATTCCAACAGGACACGTAGATAGCTAAACAGAATGTAAAGCAGGTCACATCTCTAAATATCAGAAATGCGTCTTTCTAACAATAATAATCTATAGTCATTGTAGCAATAACCACATGCATATTCATGCTATTTTTGTGTACAGTTATTTGCTTCTCATTTACAGTTTATATGTAAAGATTAATATATACAAATCGAGTTTATATGTAAAGATTAATATATACAAATCGATGGCATTCTATGAAATCATAATTGTAAACGCTCAATCAATGCACAGTATTTGGAGAGGGATGATTCAATAATTATTTTTATATGGAAATATGGAAAGCGCTGGTCGTTTCGTTTAATTAGGAGACAGTTTGTGTGTTCAGCAAGTGTGAGATGCGTCTGACTATGTGCCAGTTGCTTAGCAACCTTCCTGCTACTAGTATAGACAAAAGATTGGGTGAGGCACATTGCTGAATGGTAATGTCCTCTGTCATGCGGCACACCTGTTAGCATCGGCAAAAATTTATGTGCGTAGTAAACTCTCTCATCAATAATGAATTACATCGCTATTAATAAAACCAAGGCTCTGGTTTGATTGGACCATCAAAGGCATTCCAGCTGTCTGGTAAATAATATACAGAAATGTGTGTGTGTGTATGTGTCTAATGTGTGTGTAAGTGTGTGTCTAATGTGTGTGTGTGTCTGTGTGTAATGTGGTGTGTGTACGCGCGTGTCAAATATTTGTGTGTGTGTATGAGTGCACATGCACGCATGTGTGTATAAAGCCATGAGTCATGATGTGGAGGGGGGGCCGATGTCATTTCCATGACTACAATTGTTGAATTACCCCCTTCTGCACACACACTGAAACAAAAGGCCATTAGCCGGAGGTGACCACCAGGGATCAGCAGCACAGTGTTCAGCAGGCAGCTCACATGCCATTCAGAATGACAATGTTACCTTTCCGCCAGGGCTGTGCCTTCCCCCAGCCATTAAAGAATGCTGCTCTCTGCTTGCGTGAAACCAGTAAAGACAATCTCTTTGCAGTTATCTGTGAGCAAACAATATCAGAGACACTTCAGCTTGGCAACACTGTGATTGACAGTTAAATAAGAACACAGTAAAAGATTTGAAACAGCAGCACATGCAGAGAAAACTGAAAAGCAGTGTTGCATATTTTATGTTGTGTGTTCCCCAGGTGGAGGCCAGTGGCACGATGCAGACACACAAGTCCTGTGCACATTCCCACGGCCCAGGCCCACAGTTTTTAACCTCTCTTTTCTTTAGATTGTATCTCGCTTTCTCTCTTTCTCGCCACACCGCTGGCAGATGATAACACTGGATGATCCATGCAAACAGGATGACCAGGCCCAGCCAGAGGCAGGTGAGAGTGACAGGGTGGCAGGTGAGAGTGACAGGGTGGCAGGTGAGAGCGACAGGGTGGCAGGTGAGAGCGACAGGGTGGCAGGTGAGAGCGACAGGGTGGCAGGTGAGAGCAACAGGGTGGCATGTGAGAGCGACAGGGAGGCAGGTGAGAGCGACAGGGTGGCAGGTGAGAGCGACAGGGTGGTAGGTGAGAGCGACAGGGTGGCAGATGCGTGCATGTGAATCAAGACAAAGTCCATGACAAGTTCTCCCAACCCCCCCACAAAATAACGTCACAGAAAAAAGACAACGTCACATTCATGTGAGGCTCAAATGAAATGACATATTTCTCTTCTTCTCTTTTTAATGGCAGCACGTGTTTTCTAAGTATCTAAATATAGCAACATGTAAATCTCCCTGATTAGGAATACGTATCTATTAAATATTGTGGCTGCTACTTTTAGAGCCACCATTCAGGAGTCATTTTATTGCCATTATTAAAGTACAACGATACCGAAGTAATGGGAATTCAAAGTGACGCACATCTAAGCTACTTTAGGGGTGGTCACATTTTACATTTACATTTTAGTCATTTAGCAGACGCTCTTATCCAGAGCGACTTACAGTTAGTGAGTGCATACATTTTCATACTGGCCCCCCGTGGGAAACGAACCCACAACCCTGGTGTTGCAAGCGCCATGCTCTACCAATGTAAGGCAAGCCTCGCTCTGGGCCGGGCCTCACAGGACGGAGGGTATTGGGAAGCGGGAGCGCCTCTGCGGGCAGGGTGAGCTGTAGGGCGAGGTCACTGGAGACAGCCTCAGGGCGTTACCAGCCAAGCCCGCTGTGTTGCTTAAGCTTGGGGATTTCTCACAGCCTTCGGATGAGCGGGCGAGGGTTCAGGAACGGGACATGAACATACACAGGCACGCGGTCAAGTATTCCAAGTCCAAGCCAGCCAAGTGAACGGAACAAGACAGGAGACAGGAGTGAGACAGAGCAACAGTACATACATACAGCGATTCATGCACATGTATTATCTCACGACACAGGTTAGACGGCAAATGTCCATTTAATTGAATATGTTGACAGGACTATTCTTTAATTACTGCTTTTGCAGTTACGCCAATATGAATGTCTCATATAATGGCATCATTACTACGTTTTGTCACACAACTTATTCAAGCAATAATCTCTTACAAATGCTGACGCGTTCATATTTCAAATGCTAATTAAAGTGTTTTTTATATATATCAGGCAAAAAACTGCAGCATTTGTGTCGATGTCTACGGAAATCGCTGAAGTAAAGCCAGCATAAAAAACACAGGGCGTGCAAATGTAAAATAACAGTGTTTAAATGAAAGCGCGATGTCGATGAGTATGATAATTGTGGAAATGACGGAATGATAGCGGGCAAGAGAACGACGGGGATGAGCCTGTAATAATGACTGTAATGACTGAAAGTAATCAGCTAAATATCACACTATCCTTATATTGCCTGATCAGCAGGTGGTGCGGGCCAACTGAATGTACATTCATTTATATCAGTAGTCCTTTTAAAATGTCCAGACGCCAGTGAGAAACAAATAAACGGCAAACCAGCCAGACCGTTAACAGAGCTGGCCAATCAGCTGGCACAAAGACAGAGGGAGAGTAAGAAAGACAAGCTAATTGGATTGTAGCATCATTAGCATACTGTAGATGGATCCATTTGTTTTAGCGTTTACTCAAAAGGGATGGCGCGCAAATGAGGCCGCTTCAGAACCAGCCGAGCTGGCAGAACAAAGGGCAGCTTCAGCCTGTGCCGACAGGTAGCGCTGGGGACTAGAAAGGACCCCATGTTTTATGCATGAACCGCCGCACTGCTGCGACCGCCACCGCCAACTGAGAAGGCTGAGACGAGGGCACAACTGGACGCCCGCCTCGTGGCACCCAACTGTTCCACGGCCCATGTTGATGCGTAGTCACCATGTGGTGGGTATGGGTCCGGGCGGCGGGAGGCCCAGGGTTGTCTCATGCCTGGCAGATTGCCTCAAGACCCAGGTTGGCTGTTAGTATGGCACAGCACTGTCCCGGTCCCCACGTGGGGGGCTGTGAGGTTTATGAACTGGTATGCCAGAGAGATTTACTGACTGGCTTTGTGTGTGTGTGTGTCCATGTGATGGTTGAGTTAAACAGGAGCACTACCTATGCAGACATCAGAGCTGCTTTAAGTCAATATCAAATCAATGAATCAACCATAACAATTTGAACCATAGAATGAATCATAATAAGAAAATACTTCTGGAACAGTTCAAAGCGTACTATATTAATAATGCTATAATTAACATGAACCCTAAATGACAGTTATAACCCTGCCATTCTACAATTACACACAGGGGAGTGGGTTGTCTGCCAGACCCTTGTCACGGATTCAGCCGAGGCTGCTCCTCCTCCTTGCTCGGGCAGGCTTCGGCGTTCGTCGTTGCCGGAGTACTAGCTGCTACCGATCTATGTTTCTGTGTTCTACTTGTTTTGTCTTTATTGTTCACACCTGGTTCCCATTATGTATTGATTTCTTCCCTATTTAACCCTCTGGCTCCCACTGTGTTTTGTGCGTGTTTGTTCATGTTTGGTTGTCATCTGGTGAGCGGGTTTGTTCCTCCATGGAGGTTATGTTATTTACGTTACCTACGAGTAAAGTACGTTTTCAATTAGCTCTGTGTCCTAACAGCAGGTCATTCTAACACCACACAGGCAGCACCTGTACAAACAGCAGGTCATGACCTCATAAACAACCTTGATTCTGTTCCTATTGTTTCTGTTTGTCTAGTGTCTAGTATTGCACTGTGTGGTGTTCTTTAGCCTACATTTCAGTGATGGCATTTAGCATGCCTTTCAAAAGAGAGAAGGCTTATCGCACGCTTTGTCTGCTCTATCTGGGGCGGCAGATGGAAACTAACTGTATGATGATCTTTAGGGCACAGTGGTGGGCGGACTGGGTCGCCACACATGACCTTTCCAGAGACACACTACAGGACTGCGCCACTGCAACATTCCCCTATAGCCTCAGGCTGGATTACATTAGCAGACGAGGGCTTCTCTGTCTTCCTCTACTTCCCTGGAAGAAATTCAACATATGTGCAGATGCAGGAAGGAGACTTTTCGTGGATCATCCAAGCGTTGTCCGTATCACAAGGGGTGAGTAGTGTAAACTGGATGTAGCAGTAGGTCTCCCTTATCACACTAGCTAGACTTGTGGATTACATTTAGTGGCGGTGTTTAGTGACCAATACCATAAATTAAGCACCACATCCTTGAATGAGCAGTGACAGAAACCCCGAAGTGATTTCGTTATGAATCACCATTAATTAATGATGATTTATGAATTCCAATAAAGATGTAACAATGAATAATGGATAAATGTCAGGGAGGAATATGCCATTGACATCTGCCATGCCTTTCAAAACCAAACAAAAGCCATGAGAATGGACACTTCCATGGTGACGGGTACTGATGCACATGCATAAGGATCCTGATCCAGAGGGACGGTGCAGTACCTGTTTTCCTGATCCCACCGTCGGCAGGGCAGGTGTAGTCACTGGCAGCCAGCAGGAAGCACGTCCCCCCACTCCTCCGCTCCTGCTCTGGGGTACTGGACCTGCGCATGGGAACCCTCTCCTCTGTGCTGGGGGACATGGTCACATCACTGCCTCCACTGCAGTCCCCTGACAGTACTGGTGACCGCAGGGAGAGAGGAGGAGGAGGAGGAGGAGAAGGGGTTAAGGGTGTTGGGGGGAAGAGGGGGCGAGAAAAAGGAGGGTCAACGGATCGAATCAGGACACACATCAAACAGCCTCCCACATCAAGAGCGCTTGCCAAATGCCATGAGGACAAGGCGCGCTGGGGGACAGGGGTCAAAGGTAAAATAGACAGGACCCCAATTGATGGTCTAGTGTCTGCCTATAAAAGAGCTTGCCAAAAGCCAAAACAAAACAGGCTGAAATGTATCATTACTCACATCTTATAATGAAAAAGCTTAATTAGAATTAATCTATTTTTTTTAAATCAATTTTGAATTCAGCATGTCATTTGATTGCACACAGCATATTAAGAATAAATAGCCAAGGCTATTGTCTGCGTTTCAAATTACACCCCCACCAAAAAAATTAAATAATGCTGGCTTCTCAACAGATTTTATCTCTATTTGAATACATGTATTAAAGCATGGCTAGTTCTGAACTTATTAAATATTAATATTTCACATTTAATAAAGCAACATATTGCAAAGAAACCAGAGCATGTGCATACCCTGAGGAATTTCTGGATTATAGTTAAAAGAAACCAAGGAGACAGGGGTCAACACTAATTTCCATCAATATCAGACGTGTCAGAGTGATTTACAGATGAACACCTGCAGGGGAAAAACGGGCACGTACAGTCAAGTCACAAATGAACAATCTCTACTTTAAAACCTCAAGAGTCAAATGCTTTTTCTGTTTTCGTCCAAAATCTTATTAGGGAAGAAATATTTCACAGCAATCATTCTCATCTTCGACCCATCAATTTCTTTCGCATCATTCTCTTATCTCCGTGGCAACTGGAGGATAACTGTGACTGCGGGGCAGAAGTGCTAAATGTTCTATGGGCATCAGCGGCGGTAGAGTCTCTCAAGGGGAAAACCATTTGTAATCCCGAGGGGGGGGGGGGGGGGTTCTGTTAAATGGTCACCGTTTCCACCTGAATGAGATCCCTTATAGATTCCCCCCTTTCCCTCCCCTTTTGTCTATACATGGATAATTCCACCTTAAGTTACAATGGAGGAGTGCTAGCGGTCTCACCTGATTGGTTGCGCTCCAGCACCCTGCTCCCCTTTATGTTGCAGAGGTCCCCCTGGGGGCTGTTGCAAGTGGTGTTGAGGTCTACCTTGAGGCAGGTTGGGGATCCCCCCAGTGCGGCCTGGGGGATGTGCCTCTTCCTCTTCTTGGGAAGCTTCTGCTTGGCCATGGCCAGCGAGTAGTACATCCCAAAGTTATTGACGATGACAGGCACGGGCATGGCTATCGTCAGCACGCCCGCCAGGGCGCAAAGCGCGCCCACCAGCATGCCCGACCACGTCTGCGGGTACATGTCACCGTAACCCAGCGTGGTCATGGTGACCACGGCCCACCAGAAGCCGATGGGGATGTTCTTGAACATGGTGTGTTCGCCAGCCGTGGGGTCATTGGGGTTGGCGCCGATGCGCTCGGCGTAGTAGATCGCGGTGGCGAAGATGAGCACGCCCAGGGCGAGGAAGATGATGAGGAGGAGGAACTCGTTGGTGCTGGCCTTCAAGGTGTGACCCAGCACCCGCAGCCCCACGAAGTGACGCGTCAGCTTGAAGATACGCAGGATCCTGACAAACCTTACCACTCTGAGGAAGCCTAAGACGTCCTTAGCTGCTTTAGATGACAGCCCGCTCAAACCTACCTCCAGGTAGAAAGGCAGGATAGCCACAAAGTCGATTATGTTGAGCAGGCTCTTGACAAACTCCAGCTTGTCTGGGCTGAAGATGACGCGCACCATGAACTCCAGGGTGAACCAAAGCACACAGACACCCTCCACGTAAGTGAGCGCTGGGTCCGTCTCGATGATGTAATCAGGACCCAGGTCCGGCAGGCTGCCGTTGAGCACCGCCTCAGACTTGTTTATGATGGTGATGGTGTTGAAAGCCTCATGGGTCTCCAGGCAGAAGGTGGTGATCGAGACCAGGATGAAGAACAAGGAGGCAAAGGCCACAAACTGGAGAAGAGGAGATGAGAGAAGGAGACAGAGAGAGAGAGAGAAGAGAGAGAGCGAGAAAGAGAGAGACAGAGAGAGAGAAAGAGAAGAGAGAGAGAGAGAGAGAGAGAAGGAGAAAGAGAAAGAGAGCAAGAGCGAGAGAAAGAGAGAAAGAGAGAGAGAAAGAGAGAAGAGAGAGAAAGAAAGAAAGAAAGAAAGAAAGAAAGAAAGAAAGAAAGAAAGAAAGAAAGAGAGAGAGAGAGAGAGAGAGAGAGAGAGAGAGAGAGAGAGAGAGAGAGAGAGAGAGAGAGAGAGAGAGAGAGAGAAAGAGAAAGAGATGGGGGGAATTAGAGATAATTTTGAATGTCAAACAGCTCATAAAGCACAATACATACAATCTGGATAACCTTCTATTTACTAATTAATTTATTCACTCATCACATAGAGAGAGAGACAGAGAGAAAGAGAGAGAGAGAGAGAGAGAGAGAGAGAGAGAGAGAGAGAGAGAGAGAGAGAGAGCGAGAGAGCAAAAGAAAGAAAGAAAGAGAGAGCACGAGAGAAAGGGAGGGAGGGAGAACCATAGCAACGTTAATTAACATCACCTTCATCAAATAAAATACACTCCAGAGAGAGAAAGTGTGCAATCTATTAGTACTAGCAATAAACAAAAAGCCATTCACCCAACCAGTGGCTCACTGGGACGTGGCCTGGCAGTCTTAATGCAGTTAAACCCTCTGACTGGCCCTCTCATTCCCTCAAACCTATCGGTGAAGGTTCATTGATGCAGAAGGGCTTAAAGTATTCAAGTCTTAAAAAACGTTCAGTCACTGTTATAAAGTGTGTTGGAATGAATGAGGTGTCATCCTTTTGAGTGGATGAGGAAATATCTGTCCAGTCTCCTTGCTCTTTGGTAGGCTGGTAGTGGGTACCAGTCTTTTCCTGCCATCATACCACTCCTTTTGGTTTGCAGAACTGTATGGAGTAGATAAGAGCTCAAACAGATAAAGGATCAGGCTGGGATCTTGTTCAGCACATGTGAGTCACAAAATGTGACAAGTATATTTCTAAAAAGTCATATACAAAAAACAAATACTTGATTGATGGATCTCATTGGCTTCGTTTAAACAGGCAGCACAATTCTGATCTCCCCCCCCCCCCCCTCCCCCACACTATTTGGTATTTTGACCAATCACATCAGATATTTTTTCACATCAGATCTTTTTCAGAGCTGATCTGGTTGGTCATAAACACCAATTAGTATGTAAACGCAGCCCTTGTCCTCAACATTACAGATTTTTTATCCAGCCCCAATGACTGAGTATAAAGCGGTACAGAATTGTGTCGTTCTACGCAGCACAAGATCACATCGTCTGTGTAATGGACTCAGACTACCTCTTCAGGTCAGTTCAGATTGTCTCTCGAAAACTAATCTGTACACATTGCTTTAGATGAGCAGAGTGGCACAGGGGAATTCAGTTTATAGGCTTGTCAATAACAGATATTTCAGTTGAATGTAGCTAAAGGCAATAATTACAAGAGGAAAACCTTAAAGTATATTATTTTCTAATACGATATTGACCAAAGAAAACTGCCATGTGGTGAATGTCAACCGCATATTAGTCCAGAAAACTCCCTAAATAATAAAGCAATTGTGTGATTTTTACCAAGATATCGATGCAGAGAGAGAGAGACAGTGACAGAGACAGACACAGAAGGATATATATTCCTAGGAACATGAGTCACCTTTTAATTAAACAGCAGCTGTTGGTGAGACAACGTGAAAGTTCTTTAATCAGTCTCTTTGTCTCCTGCCTATACCTCTGTTTCAGTCTTCACTAGCTGAAATCTCTCTGTCACTCACAAAACATATCTCAAAACATACTAAGAGCACTGGATCAGATATGATGTGTTAGATAGATCAGAATGTGCTCTGGTCAGAGAATCCTCTTGGAGATGATTGTTTGGTACTTTGACTTGACAAGTTATCATAGCTACTTTACAAACACAAGAGTCTACCAGCAATATGTAGTCCCCTGTACATATGAAAATACAGCATCAACGACACGTGAAGAAGTCAAGGAAAGTCATCTAAATGACATACTGTAGTGTAATCCAGGTTCGTGTCATAATTCAAACAGAATGGATGCCAGTTCACATTCCAGTGACAAACGCTCCAACCAAATCAAGCTGTTGAGTGAACAGTCCACACATAGAGAGCTTACCCTGCTAACCCCAGGCCTATCCTGTTGGCTTTGACCTGTAATCATCATCACCCCCCAACTAAAACCATCCTGTCTGTCTGTCTGTCTGTCTGCTGATGCTTAGCAGAGAGGATAGGTCACCTCTGGAGCCGGTCTTTCCCTGTACTGTCCCCCTCCTCTGTGCTCGGCTGTCACAGGACTGTACTGTCCCCCTCCTCTGTGCTCGGCTGTCACAGGACTGTACTGTCCCCCTCCTCTGTGCTCGGCTGTCACAGGACTGTACTGTCCCCCTCCTCTGTGCTCGGCTGTCCCAGGACTGTACTGTCCCCCTCCTCTGTGCTCGGCTGTCACAGGACTGTACTGTCCCCCTCCTCTGTGCTCGGCTGTCCCAGGACTGTACTGTCCCCCTCCTCTGTGCTCGGCTGTCACAGGACTGTACTGTCCCCTCCTCTATGCTCGGCTGTCCCAGAACTGTAAGCATATGGCCAACCATAGGCAGTAGGACTCCCTCCCTTTGGCTAGAGACAGGCTCTGTAGCAGTCTGTTAGCAACAATTGTTTCAGCATAGAATTAGGAATTAGAATCCTAATTGAATAGGATCTCTGTGTTTCAGACTATTCTCCATAGTCTGGTGTTTCCCATTCATCATTTTCTAGGAGAGGCACTTTAAACAACAATTTCTTGAATTCTGATTTTACACCACGTCCATTCGTCTCAACGACATGTTGAGAGACCGACGGCGTTCCCAACACCACCCGGAGCCTCGACACTCACCCCATCTGAGCTATGGTAGCCGCCCTGCCTCCGAGTCCTCACCCATGGGCAGCACCCCCTACACCACCACGGATCACAGATCTCCTGGCGGCTCCCTATCTAGGCGGTATGACTCCCGTCGCCGCTCCGTGAGTGTTCCGTCATCACCTGTCACCAAACCATAGTTTTTAGTTCCCCTAACGGTGAACGGTTCTTCCTTCTCTTCGCTTTCCACGGCAATGATAGATTCCGGATCAGCGGGGAACCTTATCAATTGGGAGCTGGTCTCTGAATGGGGGATGCCCACCGTGCCACTGCCTTCTCCGTTACACGTCACCTCGCTGGACAATAAACCACCCGGATCAAGCACCATTACGCACGTCACTCTCCCCATCACCATTCCCACACTACCGGAGCACCACGAGGAGCTGTCCTTCCACATCGTCACATCACCCCTTCACCGGATTGCCCTGGCTCAGACTACACAACCCCACCATCAATTGGATCACCAAGAGGATCACAGCCTGGTCCCCCTCATGGCTGAGGACCTGCCTGCCGGTGGTTTGTTGTTCCACGTTAGTGGAGAGTTCGGAGTCGGCCCTCCAGCCCAACATTCCATGTGAGTACGCAGATCTCTCCAATATCTTCTAAGTGTCTCCCTCCTCACAGGCCCTGGGACTGCGCCATTGACCTGCTGGAGGGACAACACCCAGCGAAGAGTCGCATTTACTCCCTTTCCATAGCGGAGACTGAGGCCATGGAGAAGTATGTGGTGGAGACCCTGAAACAGGGGTTGATCAGACGCTCTACCTCTCCTGCCTCCGCCAGCTTCTTCTTCGTGGCCAAAAAAGACGAGGACTGAGGCCGTGCATTGACTACCGGGGGCTGAACGCAGTCACCACCAAGTACCGGTACCCCCTCCCACTGGTTCCGTCGGCCATCGAGCAGCTGTGAGGGGCCTGGTACTTTACCAAGTTGGACCTGAGGCGTGCCTACAACCTGATCCGAACCCGGGAAGGAAACGAGTGGAAGACGGCATACAGCACTACCTCAGGCCACTATGAATACTGCGTCATGCCCCATCTGAGCTACGTCCTCGCCAAAGCACCTTCCGTGTTCCATCTGAGCGGTCCTACTCCGTCTCTGGGAACACAGCCTGTTGGTGAAGGGGGAGAAATGCAAATTCCACCAACAGGCCATTTCCTTCCTGGGATACAGGATCAGGCCTCAGGGGGTGTTCATGGAAAGAGTGAAGACGGACGCCGTCAGTTCATGGCCAGTCCCCACCACCATCAAGCCATCGAGGGCGTGGGTGGGGTCCTCTCACAGTGTCAAGGTAAGCCAGAGAAAATGTATCCCTGTGCCTTTTTCTCAAAAAAGCTTATCCCCGCAGAGAGGAACTATGGAGTTGGAGACAGGGAGCTGTTGGCGGTGGTCCTCGCTCTGGAGGAATGGAGACACTGGCTGGAGGGCGCAGTCCATCCATTCTGGATTCTCACTGACCACCGGAATTTGGAGCACATACGGGCAGCGAAACGGATGAACTCACGTCAAGACAGGTGGACCCAATTTCTTACTCACTTTCAGTTTATTCTGTCCTACCACCCAGGATCCCAGAATGTGAAGGCCAACGCACTCTCCAGGATGCACCGTACTGGAGAAAGGAAGGAATGGGGGGGTCCTATCCTGCCTCCGTCTCTCATCGTGGCACCTGTCGTTTGGGATGTGGATGAAGACACCCGCCTGGCAGCTCAGGAGGACCCAGCACCTGCCAACGACCCTCCGGGGCGTGTGTATGTACCCACCAGTGTCCGTGACCACCTGCTGATCTGGGCGCACCCCACCCTTATGGCAGGGCACTCCGGTATGACGCGCACTCTACATTCTCTCTCACAAAAATACTGGTGGCCCACCTTGGCTACTGATGTCTCCCGCTATATCAACTCCTGTTCCATATGTGCCCAAACGAAGACACCTTGGAACACCCCGGCAGGCAAACTAGTTCCTCTCCCAGTGCCTCAGCGACCTTGGTCACACCTGTCCATAGACTTTGTCACCGACCTCCCACGTTCTGACGGCTTCACCACAGTCCTGGTGGTCGTAGATCGGTTCTCCAAATCATGCCGTTTTTTGCCACTAACTGGTCTTCCTTCTGCTCTCCAGGTTGCTGAGGTCCTGTTCCAACAGGTCTTCCGGCATTATGAACTTCCGGAGGACATCGTCTTGGACCGTGGCCCCCAATTCACCTCCCGAGTGTGGAAGGCTTTCCTGGAGAAGATTGGGGCCACGGACAGCCTCACTTCCGGGTATAGGCCTCAGTCGAATGGGCAGGTGGAGCGCATGAACCAGGAGCTGGGGAGGTTTCTTCGTTGCCACTGTCAGGACCGGCAGGGTGAGTGGTCGAGGTTTCTTCCCTGGGCAGAATATGCCCAGAATTCCCTCGTTCACTCCTCCACGGGGCTCACTCCCTTCCAGTGCGAGCCGGCCCTGGACCCTTGGACACCCAGCCAGACCGATGCGCCCGCTGTCGACAAGTTGTTCCGCAGGGCCGCCCATGTCCATCTCCAGAGGGCCATTCGTCGGCAGAAAGACCAAGCCGACCACCACCGCAGTGAGGCATTCAAGCCTGGTGATCGTGTCTGGCTGTCCACAAAAAACCTCCCTCTCTGCCTGCCCTGCAAGAAACTGAGCCCCCGGTTTGTGGGGCCGTTTAAGGTCCTCCGGCGGATAAATAAGGTATCGTACCGGCTGCTCCTTCCCCCTCACCCACTTTTCATGTGTCTCTCCTCAGGCCGGTGGTTCCTTGTCCTCTGGCCGACTTAGCAAAGTTAACAAGCATTTGTTGTTACAGAAACCGAGGAACTAGCTATTTAATAATGGATCTTTAGAGTGAGCCAAGTGAATATTCAAGGCTGCAACAGAACAGAACATGAAATCGTGAAGCACACTTACCATTGTGAAGTAGGAGGCAGGCAAGGGAGCCATAGGATGGACAGAAGCTCAGTTGTTTTGTGATTTATGGTGTGCCGCCTCGCCATCTGTTCAAGACAACGTCTTTACTTTCCAGAGCTTCACAAGAGCCTTCTCAAAATGGCACCTTTTTCTACTGCATCTGTTTCAACGTAATATTGAGCAGTGAAGACAGATTCATAACGCACTTCCCTTTAACCACAATCTTGTGCAACTTAGGCACAAAAACACCTGTTAACCACTTTGACCAGAAAAACTCTGCGGTGGTATCGACAACAGCCGGGTTAAGTGTGGAAACAGGTCCACAAAATGGGGAATATCCTCCTTTTAAAGTAACAACCTTACTAATAAAATCTAATGTATCTTGTCTCTGGCGTCTATAACTCATACTCTTTCTCTCTCTCCTGCCGTTCTCATGAACACAAAACAACAAGACTGACGGCCCATGATGCTTCCTTCCTTCCTTCCTTCCTTCCTTCCTTCCTTCCTTCCTTCCTTCCTTCCTTCCTTCCTTCCTTCCTTCCTTCCTTCCTTCCTTCCTTCCTTCCTTCCTTCCTTCCTTCCTTCCTTCCTTCCTTCCTTCCTTCCTTCCCTTCTTCCCATGATGCTTCCTTCCTTCCTTCCCTTCTTCCCATGATGCTTCCTTCCTTCCTTCCCTTCTTCCCATGATGCTTCCTTCCTTCCCTTCTTCCCATAATGCTTCTTTCCTTCCTTTCCATGATGCTGTGAAGAATAATGGCAACTATCATTTCACGCTGTGGTGTCATTGTCTCGAATACACATGCACACATCATTGACAGAGATGGGATATATTATATAGTCTTCCCAGCTTCTGTTGAATAATACATGCCTGTCTCCCCCCTGATGACCTGCAACAACTGAATCATGTCATATAACAGAGAGGGGCTGCCGTAGACACACAGAACATACACATGGGAAGGCAGACATAATGCACACATACACACACACTCTCTTGCACACACACACACACACACACACACACACACGTTATGTATGACAGTTATTAAAATGCAAAAAAGAGAGAGATGCTGCTTTCCATTCCATCTGATTTAAACACTCTGCACACACTTGGCATGCCTAATGAGTTTAGGGAGCGTTAGCATGTGGAAAGCACACCTCCATAAAATTCCTACTTTGAGGTGAGTGGAGGTTCGGCGCCATCACCTCCTCGGTGAGTGTTTGGCCCAATGCATAATTTAGCCACAATGCTCGCTCCCCGCACTGAAAAAAGTTCCATTCCTCTTAAGGCCTCCGTAGGGGCCTGATCCAATCAGAGGGCTCCATCAGCCAATCCAAACATTTGATGGGAAGCAATCGCATGCCCTGGCAGAGAAGACGGGGCGAGACGGGCCCTCTTGATAAGATTAATCACTGCACTTTGCCCGGGCGCCTCTGCCGCGTCCGTCGCCTCCTGGACCTCCGCATGTTCACAGGTCATAGCAGAGAGTTGAGGAAAGGGCCAGTTAGATCAAACCATTTCCCCACAGATTAGGTTAGCCACTTTGACTAGCGAGCTGAGAGGAGAGCCAATCTGCATCCCAAATGGCACCCTATTCCCTACATAGTGTACTCCTTTTGACCAGAGCCCTATGGGAGTCACTAACTGCCCTATGGGCCCTGGTCAAAAGTAGTGCACTACATAGTGAATAGGGTGCCATTTGGGACACAGTCCCAGTCCAGCCTACAGACACTAGAGTTATGTGACTGAGCTGCAGCCGTAACGGATACCATGAGAGCTTTTACGAGGAGTTGGGGAGGAAAAATACAATCTTACAGTAGGACATGTTGTTGATACTGTGTAGACATCCTGGATACAATTTCTACTGGACGCAACCCCATTCAATTGAGCTATAACTTTACCATAAGGTGTTTATGGGAACACATGCATTCAAACGATGGTCTGTGTGCCCCAAGCTTGCTAGCCCGCTGAGCTAAAGCAATAGGCATTCGCTTGGGGAGCTAATATGAGTCTTCAGGTATCCGGCAAGGTCATTCGTCATGTGCGGTTCACCAAACCCCTGTTACACTTACAATGAAGCACTATAGAGCACAGTCAGTGGAGGCAAAAACCAGACGGATCCAACTCAGCCTGGAAACAGAACGTCCATCTTGGCTCCAATTCCACACACATTGCTTCGACTGCTGGCACAACAACAGACGTGGATGGGCAAACCCTGGCGTCAGTCCATCAGAAGAAAAGCCAGATCAGGCGACTACTCCTCTGCTATCTGTTTCATCAACAGCCCTGTCACATTCGACCAATCAGCGGGCCCATTAGCACTACCTCCTCTGGACACCCATCATCTGTAGGAGACGTAGGTTGCATCCCAAATGGCACCCTATTCCCTAGTCAAAAGTAGTGCACTATATAGGGTGTAGAATGCCATTTGGGACGCAGACGTAGAGCTCTGTAGCTCCTCCAACCATGGGGAGTCCAAGTCCTGCCTATGAGCCTCCCCATACTGCCCTGGCTTAGCACCCAAAAGCCCCATCCAGCACTGAGCCTTTGTGACGTCATCTCCCACCGAGGGGACCCCAGAGGTTTCCGACAAGAACATGGAATGTTTTCAAAAACCCTGCTTTCCACCCCAGGGGGACATTGTTTATCTCCTGCTTTCTACCCCAGTGGGGAGATTGTTAATCTCCTAAAATGAGTACTGTTGCACACAGACCCCCTTATGCCATATGGACCATAGAGTATGATGGTGCTGTCATATAGTCTGTGTGGTTTCAGCTGAATTTGTTAAGACAGAGGATAACAAGTCAAGAGAGGGATGATTGGTAGCACTAGCGCACCACAAAGCATACTAATACTTAACAAGAGAGGGATGATTGGTAGCACTAACGCACCACCAAGCATACTAATACTTAACAAGAGAGGGAAGAGGTACCACTAGCCCACCAAGCATACTAATACTTAACAAGAGAGGGATGATTGGTAGCACTAGCCCACCACCAAGTATACTAATACTTAATAAGAGAGGGATGATTGGTAGCACTAGCGCACCACCAAGCATAATAATACTTAATAAGAGAGGGATGATTGGTAGCACTAGCCCACCACCAAGCATACTAATACTTAATAAGAGAGGGATGATTGGTAGCACTAGCCCACCAAGCATACTAATACTTAATAAGATAGGGATGATTGGTAGCACTAGCCCACCACCAAGCATACTAATATAGATGGCTCCAGGCCATCTATAAATCACTGCTAGGCAAATCCCCGCCTTATCTTAGCTCATTGGTCACCATAGCAACACCCACCCGTAGTATGCGCTCCAGCAGGTATATCTCACTGGTCATCCCCAAAGCCAACACCTCCTTTGGCCGCCATTCCTTCCAGTTCTCTGCTGCCAATGACTGGAACAAATTGCAAAAATCTCTGAAGCTGGAGACTCTTATCTCCCTCACTAACTTTAAGCATCAGTTGTCAGAGCACCTTACCGATCAATGCACCTGTACACAGCCCATCTGAAATTAGCCCACCCAACTACCTCATCCCTATATTGATATTTATTTTGCTCATTTGCACCCCAGTATCTCTATTTGCACATAATCTCTTGCACATCTATCATTCCAGTGTTAATACTAATTGAAATTATTTTGCACTATAGCTTATTTATTGCCTTACCTCCATAACTTGCTACATTTGCACACACTGTATATATATTTTCTGTTGTATTTTTTGACTTTATGTTTTGTTTTACCCCATATGTAACTCTGTGTTGTTGTTTTTAATCGCACTGCTTTGCTTTATCTTGGCCAGGTCGCAGTTGTAAATGAGAACTTGTTCTCAACTGGCTAACCTGGTTAAATAAAGGTGAAATAAAAATAAATAAATAAAATAAAAAATACTTAATAAGAGAGGGACGATTGGTAGCACTAGCCCACCAAGCATACTAATACTTAATAAGAGAGGGATGATTGGTAGCACTAGCCCACCACCAAGCATACTAATACTTAATAAGAGAGGGATGATTGGTAGCACTAGCCCACCAAGCATACTAATACTTAATAAGATAGGGATGATTGGTAGCACTAGCCCACCACCAAGCATACTAATATAGATGGCTCCAGGCCATCTATAAATCACTGCTAGGCAAATCCCCGCCTTATCTTAGCTCATTGGTCACCATAGCAACACCCACCCGTAGTATGCGCTCCAGCAGGTATATCTCACTGGTCATCCCCAAAGCCAACACCTCCTTTGGCCGCCATTCCTTCCAGTTCTCTGCTGCCAATGACTGGAACAAATTGCAAAAATCTCTGAAGCTGGAGACTCTTATCTCCCTCACTAACTTTAAGCATCAGTTGTCAGAGCACCTTACCGATCAATGCACCTGTACACAGCCCATCTGAAATTAGCCCACCCAACTACCTCATCCCTATATTGATATTTATTTTGCTCATTTGCACCCCAGTATCTCTATTTGCACATAATCTCTTGCACATCTATCATTCCAGTGTTAATACTAATTGAAATTATTTTGCACTATAGCTTATTTATTGCCTTACCTCCATAACTTGCTACATTTGCACACACTGTATATATATTTTCTGTTGTATTTTTTGACTTTATGTTTTGTTTTACCCCATATGTAACTCTGTGTTGTTGTTTTTTAATCGCACTGCTTTGCTTTATCTTGGCCAGGTCGCAGTTGTAAATGAGAACTTGTTCTCAACTGGCTAACCTGGTTAAATAAAGGTGAAATAAAAATAAATAAATAAAATAAAAAATACTTAATAAGAGAGGGACGATTGGTAGCACTAGCCCACCAAGCATACTAATACTTAATAAGAGAGGGATGATTGGTAGCACTAGCCCACCACCAAGCATACTAATACTTAATAAGAGAGGGATGATTGGTAGCACTAGCCCACCACCAAGCATACTAATACTTAATAAGAGAGGGATGATTGGTAGCACTATTGCACCACCAAGCATATTAATACTTAATAAGAGAGGGATGATTGGTAGCACTAGCGCACCACCAAGCATACTAATACTTAATAAGAGAGGGATGATTGGTAGCACTAGCCCACCAAGCATACTAATACTTAATAAGAGAGGGATGATTGGTAGCACTAGCCCACCAAGCATACTAATACTTAATAAGAGAGGGATGATTGGTAGCACTAGCCCACCACCAAGCATACAAATACTTAATAAGAGAGGGATGATTGGTAGCACTAGTGCACCACCAAGCATACTAATACTTAATAAGAGAGGGATGATTGGTAGCACTAGCCCACCAAGCATATTAATACTTAATAAGAGAGGGATGATTGGTAGCACTAGCCCACCAAGCATATTAATACTTAATAAGAGAGGGATGATTGGTAGCACTAGCCCACCAAGCATATTAATACTTAATAAGAGAGGGATGATTGGTAGCACTAGCCCACCACCAAGCATACGAATACTTAATAAGAGAGGGATGATTGGTAGCACTAGTGCACCACCATGCATAATAATACTTAATAAGAGAGGGACGATTGGTAGCACTAGCCCACCACCAAGCATACTAATACTTAATAAGAGAGGGATGATTGGTAGCACTAGCCCACCATCAAGCATACTAATACTTAATAAGAGAGGGATGATTGGTAGCACTAGTGCACCACCAAGCATATTAATACTTAATAAGAGAGGGATGATTGGTAGCACTAGCGCACCACCAAGCATACTAATACTTAATAAGAGAGGGATGATTGGTAGCACTAGCCCACCAAGCATACTAATACTTAATAAGAGAGGGATGATTGGTAGCACTAGCCCACCACCAAGCATACTAATACTTAATAAGAGAGGGATGATTGGTAGCACTAGTGCACCACCAAGCATACTAATACTTAACAAGAGAGGGATGATTGGTAGCACTAGCCCACCACCAAGCATACTAATACTTAATAAGAGAGGGATGATTGGTAGCACTAGCCCACCAAGCATACTAATACTTAATAAGAGAGGGATGATTGGTAGCACTAGCCCACCACCAAGCATACTAATACTTAATAAGAGAGGGATGATTGGTAGCACTAGTGCACCACCAAGCATACTAATACTTAATAAGATAGGGATGATTGGTAGCACTAGCCCACCACCAAGCATACTAATACTTAATAAGAGAGGGATGATTGGTGGCACCAGCCCACTAAGCATACTAATACATAATAAGACAAACAAATAATGTCAACCGTATTTGCATGTCTTATCGGCTCCAGTTTCCTGTGCCTGTTCCAGAAATAAACAGTAGTTAAAACCTACATCATTTACCGTAGTTAACGGATCGGTTAATTTACAACCAACATAACAGGTAATTAACCTGCCAAACAATATATTTTAATCTCAGCTGAATTCTTCAGAGACCTTGAAGAATCTGGGG
>NW_028165801.1:5000-30000 GCF_964263955.1 Coregonus lavaretus
GGATAAAAACGACTGCTATGTGGCACACATATGTATATTTAAAAGTCTTACAATGCATTATAACTGTTGGCTTTCAGAAAAGTATTACCACAGTGTTTATGTTTGACTTTGAATGATGGTGTTGACTGCAGATCATTGTTGGACTGGAGAGGAGAGCTTTGGTGGGGATAGAAATTGTCATAGACTACTTGCTTTGCATTTAGAACTATCTATTTGAGTTTCACTGTTGAGAAATGATTGATTCTTGTTTCAGTATGACACATTATCCACAGATCAACATTTGAATAGTTTTCATATAACAAAACTAGCTAATTAAGAGAGATGATATTTATCTGTGAGAGGCCTGTGTACTTGGCACAAGAGAGGAAGTCCTGTGGACTTAACAGTCATTGAATGAACATAATTTCCTCTGTGGAAATACAGACTGGCTAATGGTTGAGACGCGTACAGCGGACATATCCATGTATGTTTAATCTCTGTTACTGCAGGAGGTGAAGGCCATGAACTCAGCATCTCTTAGGATGTTGTTGGTTGCAGTATGGTAATGCTGTGTGTGTGTGTGTGTGTGTGTGTGTGTGTGTGTGTGTGTGTGTGTGTGTGTGTGTGTGTGTGTGTGTGTGTGTGTGTGTGTGTGTGTGTGTGTGTGTGTGTGTGTGTGCTTGTGTGTGTGTCTATGTGTGTGTGTGTGTGTGTGTGTGTGTGTGTGTCTATGTAAGAAGGACCACATTAGCATGGATACTCCTTGATCACACACACTTGCACGAACACACACACACACACGGATACCCTTTGATCACTACTGACCTTTAGCTACAAGCGGCAGACTAATGTTTGCTCATGTCTTTAAACTTAATTATAGCTTGTGTCCCAAATGGCACGCTACAGGGCTCTGGTCAAAAGTAGTGCACTAGATAGGGAATAGGGTGCCATTTGGTATGCATATATATATATATATATATATATATATATATATATTTTTTTTTTTTTTTTTTTTCTTTTTTTTTTCTCATAAATAACTATAAACAGGCATTATGTATTTCCAGACATTTCATTTGACATCGGCCAGACCAGTGAACAACATGCACCGTCCTAGTAGTGGGTTCGATCCCCGGGACCACCCATACACAAAAATGTATGCACGCATGACTGTAAGTCGCTTTGGATAAAAGCGTCTGCTAAATGGCATATTATTATTATTATTATTATTATTATTATTATTAACCTTGTCAGCTCCATAATGTTAATACATCGAATATTATGTTTTTGTATGAGAAATAGATGCCATGTTTTTTATTGTGTGTCAAGAAGTGCACTCATGTATATCTCAGCTTTCAGCAATATTTTTGTATTCAGGATTCCCCGCTTGTCACACACCAATACTCTTTGGTCCTTACATTTTTGTGATTAGACAATTGCTGCTCTCTCGGCAGCTCCACAAAGCGTTTCCATGGAAATAGCATGACTGCTGCTGAGCTGAGCTGATCTGTCTCTTGGCTCTTGGCTCTTGGCTCTTGGCTCTTGGCTCTTGGCTCTTGGCTCTTGGCTCTTGTGAATAGTTCTCTAGCTGCGCGACAACAACAAGCCATGCTCTTTGAGAAGGAAACCTCAATATAATGGGGGGTAAACTTTAATAATAAATGATATTTTCTCTCTTCAAGTTCCTCTTCAAGTTAATTGAAACCCAAATTGCATTCAGGTTTTCTCGGGGCGTTCATAATTAGCAAAAACATTATTATGGGTTTATTTGTGGTTATAAGTACAGTTATGTGATCAACATGGTTTGAACACGGGTTGGCTTCACATAATAATAATAATATGACTATGTTAGCCTGAGCTAAAGGCTGGTTTACCGAACCATCTCCATTACAACTTCATGCCCAGAGGACTAAGTAAGGTGACAATATTTTATAAATATGCTACACTGGTATAGTCAAGATGAAGGACATAGCTTTAACATGTGAAGTAAGGTTCTTCTGGAATAGCAGATCACATCATAACATTATACTGAGGATAGATGGAATTAACAGAACAGAAAAGAACAGCTTTGCCTGCACAATATCATAAGGGATATCTTCAGTCAGCATGTTAATGCAGCTAGCGGCTGGGTCACCTGCAAATGCCAAGACACTTGGTGTGCGTCCCAGTGCACTAAATAGGGAATAGGAGAGAAATTGGGATGCACCCTTGGTTCTTACTATTAATAGCACTCTAACTTTACAGTAATATCTGGGTCAGGGTTTTACTACAAAAAGAAATTCATTCCTCTTCCTTTGATTTCCCCCGAAACTGTTGTGGCTTTGTTGTTGTTCAGCGAATGTGTATTGTATTGTAATACAGTGAGGGAAAAAATAATTTGATCCCCTGCTGATTTTGTATGTTTGCCCACTGACAAAGACATGATCGGTCTATAATTTTAATGGTAGGTTTATTTGAACAGTGAGAGACAGAATAACAACAAACAAATCCAGAAAAACGCATGTAAAAAATGTTATGAATTGATTTGCATTTTAATGAGGGAAATATGTATTTGACCCCTCTGCACAACATGACTTAGTACTTGGTGGCAAAACCCTTGTTGGCAATCACAGAGGTCAGATGTTTCTTGTAGTTGTCCACCAGGTTTGCACACATCTCAGGAGGGATTTTGTTCCACTCCTCTTTGCAGATCTTCTCCAAGTCATTAAGGTTTCGAGGCTGACGTTTGGCAACTCGAACCTTCAGCTCCCTCCACAGATTTTCTATGGGATTAAGGTCTGGAGAATGGCTAGGCCACTCCAGGACCTTAATGTGCTTCTTCTTGAGCCACTCCTTTGTTGCCTTGGCCGTGTGTTTTGGGTCATTGTCATGCTGGAATACCCATCCACGACCCATTTTCAATGCCCTGGCTGAGGGAAGGAGGTTCTCACCCAAGATTTGACGGTACATGGCCCCGTCCATCGTCCCTTGATGCGGTGAAGTTGTCCTGTCCCCTTAGCAGAAAAACACCCCCAAAGCATAATGTTTCCACCTCCATGTTTGACAGTGGGGATGGTGTTATTGGGGTCATAGGCAGCATTCCTCTTGTTTCCCTCATTAAAATGCAAATCAATTTATAACATTTTTGACATGCGTTTTTCTGGATTTTGTTGTTGTTATTCTGTCTCTCACTGTTCAAATAAACCTACCATTAAAATTATAGACTGATCATTTCTTTGTCAGTGGGCAAACGTACAAAATCAGCAGGGGATCAAATACTTTTTTCCCTCACTGTATGTGTAAATTAGATTCTTGACTGGTGTTGTAGTTGTTGTTGTTGTTGTTGTTGGTGTTGTTGTTGAACTGATCTTTAGTATGTATACATTTATTTAACTAGGTCCCTACATTATAATCATCTGCTACTA
Source organism: Coregonus lavaretus (assembly GCF_964263955.1). Taxonomy (NCBI): domain Eukaryota; kingdom Metazoa; phylum Chordata; class Actinopteri; order Salmoniformes; family Salmonidae; genus Coregonus; species Coregonus lavaretus. Next base: position 8,381 of record NW_028165801.1, read on the forward strand.
CAATCTATTTATATACCAGACCCCTATTATTCTATAAATCTATGTAGATGATAATGTTGCCACTTCGTGTTCAGAATGTTAGTCCTTGATGAGATCCAGGCGGATGTAGTATATAGTAGATGTAGTATACAGTAGATGTAGTATACAGTAGATGTAGTATACAGGCGGATGTAGTATACATGAGATGTAGTATACAGGCTGATGTGTATACAGTAGATGTAGTATACAGTAGATGTAGTACACAGTAGATGTAGTATACAGGGGGATGTAGGATACATGTGGATGTAGTATACAGTAGATGTAGTACACAGGCATATGTAGTATACAGGCGGATGTAGGATACAGTATATGTAGTATACAGAAGATGTAGTATACAGTAGATGTAGTATACAGTAGATGTAGTATACAGGCGGATGTAGTATACAGGCAGATGTAGTATACAGTAGATGTAGTATACAGACGGATGTAGTATACAGGCAGATGTAGTATACAGTAGATGTAGTATACAGTAGATGTAGTATACATTAGATGTAGTATACAGTAGATGTAGTATACAATAGATGTAGTATACAGGTGGACGTAGTACATATGCGGATGTAGTATACAGGCAGATGTAGTATACAGTAGATGTAGTATACAGTAGATGTAGTATACATTAGATGTAGTATACAGTAGATGTAGTATACAGTAGATGTAGTATACAGGCGGATGTAGTATACAGTAGATGTAGGATACAGGTGGATGTAGTATACAGGCGGATGTAGTATACAGTAGATGTAGTATACAGTAGATGTAGTATACATTAGATGTAGTATACAGTAGATGTAGTATACAGTAGATGTAGTATACAGGCAGATATAGTATACAGTAGATGTAGTATACAGGTGGATGTAGTATACAGGCAGATGTAGTATACAGTAGATGTAGTATACAGTAGATGTAGTATACATTAGATGTAGTATACAGTAGATGTAGTATACAGTAGATGTAGTATACAGGCGGATGTAGTATACAGTAGATGTAGTATACAGTAGATGTAGTATACAGTAGATGTAGTATACAGGCGGATGTAGTATACAGTAGATGTAGTATACAGTAGATGTAGTATACATTAGATGTAGTATACAGTAGATGTAGTATACAGGCAGATATAGTATACAGTAGATGTAGTATACAGTAGATGTAGTAAACAGGTGGTTGTAGTATACAGGCGGATGTAGTATACAGTAGATGTAGTATACAGGTGGATGTAGTATACCGTATATGTAGTATACAGTAGATGTAGTATACAGTAGATGTAGTATGCAGGCGGATGTAGTATACAGTAGATGTAGTATAGAGGCGGATGTAGTATAAAGTAGATGTAGTATACAGTAGATGTAGTATAGAGACCGATGTAGTATACAGTAGATGTAGTAAACAGGTGGTTGTAGTAAACATTAGATGTAGTATACAGGTGGATGTAGTATACAGTAGATGTAGTATACATTAGATGTAGTATACAGGTGGATGTAGTACACCGTAGATGTAGTATACAGGTGGATGTAGTATACAGTAGATGTAGTATACAGTAGATGTAGTATACAGGCGGATGTAGTATAATGTAGATATAGGACACAGTAGATGTAGTATACAGGTGGATGTAGTATACCGTAGATGTAGTATACAGTAGATGTAGTATACAGTAGATGTAGTATGCAGGCGGATGTAGTATACAGTAGATGTAGTATACAGTAGATGTAGTATACAGGCAGATGTAGTAAACATTAGATGTAGTATACAGGTGGATGTAGTATACAGTAGATGTAGTATACAGGCAGATGTAGTATACAGTAGATGTAGTATACAGGCGGATGTAGTATACAGTAGATGTAGTATACATTAGATGTAGTATACAGGTGGATATAGTATACAGTAGATGTAGTATACAGGTGGATGTAGTACATATGCGGATGTAGTATACAGGCGGATGTAGTATACAGTATATGTAGTATACAGGCGGATGTAGTATACAGTAGATGTAGTAACAGTCAGATGGAGTATACAGTAGATGTAGTAAACATTAGATGTAGTATACAGGCAGATATAGTATACAGTAGATGTTTTATACAGTAGATGTAGTATACAGGTGGATTTAGTATATATGCGGATGTAGTATACAGGCGGATGTAGTATAGAGTAGATGTAGTATACAGTAGATGGAGTATACAGGCGGATGTAGTATACAGTAGATGTAGTATACAGTAGATGTAGTATACAGGCGGATGTAGTATACAGGCAGATGGAGTATACAGGCGGATGTAGTATACATGCGGATGTAGTATACAGGGGAATGTAGTATACAGGGGAATGTAGTATACAGGCCGACGTAGTATACAGTAGATGTAGTATACAGGTGGATGTAGTATACAGTATATCTAGTATACAGGCTGATGTGTATACAGCAGATGTAGTATACAGTAGATGTAGTATACAGGTTGATGTAGTATAAATGTGGATGTAGTATACAGTAGATGTAGTACACAGGCATATGTAGTATACAGGCAGATGTAGTATACAGTATATGTAGTATACAGTAGATGTAGTACACAGGCATATGTAGTATACAGGCAGATGTAGTATACAGTAGATGTAGTACACAGGCATATGTAGTATACAGTAGATGTAGTATACAGGTGGATGTAGTATACAGGTGGATGTAGTATACAGTAGATGTAGTATTAAGTAAATGTAGTATGCAGACGGATGTTGTATAAATGTGGATGTAGTATACAGTAGATGTAGTACACTGTAGATGTAGTATACAGTAGATGTAGTATACAGGAGATGTAGTATACAGGAGATGTAGTATACTGTAGATGTAGTATACATGCAGATGTAGTATACATGTGGATGTAGTATACAGTAGATGTAGTATACAGTAGATGTAGTATACAGTAGATGTAGTACACAGGCATATGTAGTATACAGGCAGATGTAGTATACAGGCAGATGTAGTATACAGTATATGTAGTATACAGTAGATATAGTATACAGTAGATGTAGTATACAGGCATATGTAGTATACAGTAGATGTAGTACACAGGCATATGTAGTATACAGGCAGATGTAGTATACAGTATATGTAGTATACAGTAGATGTAGTATACAGTAGATGTAGTATACAGGTGGATGTAGTTTACAGGCAGATGTAGTATACAGTAGATGTAGTATACAGTAGATGTAGTATACAGTAGATGTAGTATACAGGTGGATGTAGTATACAGTAGATGTAGTATTAAGTAAATGTAGTATGCAGACGGATGTTGTATAAATGTGGATGTAGTATACAGTAGATGTAGTACACAGTAGATGTAGTATACAGTAGATGTAGTATACAGGATATGTAGTATACAGGATATGTAGTATACTGTAGATGTAGTATACAGTAGATTTAGTATACAAACTGATGTAGTATACAGTAGATGTAGTGTACAGGCGGATGTGGTATACAGGCGGATGTAGTATACAGGCAGATGTAGTATACAGTAGATGTAATATGCAGTAGATGTAGTATACAGTAAATGTAATATGCAGTAGATGTAGTATACAGTATATGTAATATACAGTAGATGTAGTATACAGTAGATGTAGTATACAGGCATATGTAGTATACAGTAGATGTAGTATACAGTAGATGTAGTACACAGGCATATGTAGTATACAGGCGGATGTAGTATACAGTAGATGGAATATACAGGAGATGTATTATACAGTAGATGTAGTATACAGGCGGATGTAGTATACAGTAGATGGAATATACAGGAGATTTATTATACAGTAGATGTAGTATGCAGGCGGATGTAGTATACAGTAGATGTGGTATACAGGAGATGTAGTATACTGTAGATGTAGTATACAGAAGATGTAGTATAGCCTCATTTGGGAGTGAGTGAAGTGCTCAGAGAACTCCAGGGTGTAAGAGACACACACACACACATACAGACACACACACACACACACACACACACACACACACACACACACACTCACACACGTACACACACACACACATGCAGCTCTGTGGATGAGCTGCTATAGCTAGCTGCTTATAGTAGCTACCTTCATCTGAATATGCTGCATGTCCTGTAATATAGACAGCAGTGTTTATTTGGGCCAAGGAGATCAGCTAGCACTTCCCATATGACCTCCACTCTGACCACCATCAGAGTCAGCACTGTAGCTAGGCTGTGAGGGAGGTTAATATCCATCTATTGGTTGACCAAGCTAAGCTGGGTCATTGGAAATTAACTCCAGGCAGAGGGGAACACCTTAGCGTTAAAGTTACATAGCTGTTCAAATCACCTTAAAATGAAAGCATCTCAATTCCACTTGTTATTGGTTGAAGTCCTTTACACTTGAAATCCCCCAAACCTCACGTCTATATACAGTTGAATTCCCCCACTGTATTTTCTGCAGACATTTTGAGTTAGAAAATGTATCTAAGAAAGTACAGTAGGGAACTACAATTCCTCTTTTCTCTGCATTTTCTATTTTCTAGCACGATAAGACACTTTTATCAAAGTTGAACTTAAGCGATTTGTTAGGAGTAGATGAGGACACAATGCAGTAAGAGCAGAACATCTGAGTCCCTGCTAGCTCACCTGTCTGCATAGCCTTAATGAGTATGCCGTGTGTATACATAAAAGCTGGATTAGAGACGGAACCAACCCTGGCCCCTGCGGGACACCAAAAGTTCCCCACGGGCCTCTGAGTGGTTAGCGGTCAGCTGCTTTGAATATTCCTCAGTAAAGGAGCGTCTAGTGGGAAAACACTCCTTGGTGGATCAATATTTGCTCTTTAGGATGATGAGCTACTGGGTAAATGTCTATTTTGTAGTTGTTAAGCCTCCTTCAACTTTGATTATAAAACGGGATGTTTGGATCCTGGATGCTGATTGGATGAGCAAACCGTGCTGTATTAGCCGTCACAGACACACCTATGCCTGCTAACAGTTCCATCTGAAAATTATCACTGCGCCTCCATAAGAATATCATCATGTTCAAGTTGTCGTCCGAATCATCTCTTGTATTTATCTCAACTTGCACATTATTTCTCCTTGCTTCCAGCCTAGCATATAGTTTGGTACAGCGGGGGTTAATATAAGCTGTCTGCTTGTCTGACCTCTGAAGATTTGTTTCCCCTGTAGAGAGAGTGAACAGTACGTACTGCGCGGACGAGTCGAGACAACTTTTTCTGAGCCAGGCAAAAATCACACATCAACGTCATTATCATGGATATATCCATGTAAATGCCAATAGAAGAAAAGCTCAGACAAACGAAAATGTAGGTAGTCATTGTCATTTCAGGTGCAATGTTTGACGTGACTGAGTTAGCTGAAGTTGGCTAGCCAGCGAGCAAGTGACAAGAACGTTGGCCAGCCTGCATGGAAACCACTTTTGATAGAATGAACGACCAGTCCATTTACAGAGCAACTATGCAAAAATAATTAATGACTTGGTCGCGTCTGTGACAACATGACCAAAAGAAGTAACAACCAGATTTTTGTCCGGACTATATCTTCTGGTGGAAGAATGAAATTGTATTAATTTACTTATCAAAATAATGTATTAATGAAAATATGCAATTAATTGTTATTTGAATATGTTGGTAAAGTTTTCTAAAAGCATTAAGCCACACAAGGCAGTGCTATACTATATGTGCCTCCGATATGGCGTCGTTCCGAACAACATAATTTACCAGTGACTGTACGGCATCTTGTTCCTTATTCCTTGATTAATCTCTCTGCATCTCCCCCTTAGGGTGCATCACAAATGGCACCCTATTCCCTTTAAAGTGCACTACTTGGGCCCCGGTCAGAAGTAGTGCATTATATAGGGAATAGGGTGCCATTTGATACGTAGCCAAATGAGAGCCCCCATGATTTAATCTGTAGAGTCCAGCCCAGTCCAGTCTCATCCAGCCCAGCCCAGTCTAGCCCAGTCCAGTCTAGTCCAGCCCAGCCCAGTCTAGTCCAGTCCAGTCTAGTCCAGTCCAGTCTAGTCCAGTCCAGTCTAGTCCAGCCCAGCCCAGTCTAGTCCAGTCCAGTCTAGTCCAGTCCAGTCTAGTCCAGCCCAGCCCAGTCTAGTCCAGTCTTGCCTAGTCTCGTCTAGCCCAGTCTAGTCCAGTCTAGTCCAGCCCATTCTAGTCCAGTCCAGTCTCGCCCAGCCTAGTCCAGTCTATGCTAGTTCATTCTAGTCCAGCCTAGTCTAGTCTAGTCCAGTCTAATCCATCTCAGAACAGTCTAGTCCAGCCCTGTCTAGTCTAGTCCAGCTAGTCTAGTCCAGTCCAGTCTAATCCAGCCCGATCTAGTCCAGCCCAGTCCAGTCTAGTCCAGTCTAATCGTGCCCAGTCCTGTCCAGTCTAGTCCAGTCCAGTCTAATCCAGCCCAATCTAGTCCAGCCCAGTCCAGTCTAGTTCAGTCCAGTCCATTCTAGTCTAGTCCAGTCTAGTGCAGTCTAGTCTAGTCCAGACCAGTCCAGTCCAGTCTAGTTCAGCCCATACACTTACTCCTTTATCTCAACACAACTCACCTGGACCTGTCCTGTCATTATTTGGGCTTCTAAATTCTGCTCTGTCTGTAATACCTCCATGACCTTGTGAGATAGCAGGGATTTCCATGGCCAGCACGTTTATCCCAACAACAACAAAAAAGTTGAGAGGGATAGACAGAGAGAGAGGGACATTCTAGAAAGGGATAGATGGAGAAAGAGAGAGAGGGATAGAGAAGAAACGGTATAGATGGAGAGAGATGGATGGAATGAAAGAGAGGGAGAGAGAGGTGTAAACGGTACAGTTTAGCGTCGTCTCCCAGCAGCCATGAGCATCAGTCCTCATAGTCTCAGTTTCTTCTGCTCCTTTAAAACATGTCAGCTGCAGCGTTGGAGTGTTGAGACAGTGGCGTGATTAGCACCCAGAGTACACTACACTGCCTCTTTGTCCTTGATATGATGCCAAACCTCCTGAGTAATAAAGATTGAATCCCAAATGGCACCCTGTTCCCTGCACAGTGTACTACTTAGCTCTGGTCAAAAGTCGTGCACTATAGAGGGAATAGGATGACATTGGGGACGCAAACAAGGACTGCATACTGCAACAGTCCTTTACTGACTGTATAGACCCCTGTCTTTACTCTGACTGAGTGGATTACTGACTGTATAGACCCCTGTCTTTACTCTGACTGAGTGTATTACTGACTGTATAGACCCCTGTCTTTACTCGGAGACTGTAATGATTGCATAGTTCCTCTGTTTCCCCCAGTGGGTCTGATTAGATAGCATAGCATACCCTTTCCCCCAGTCTGTCTGTGTAATAATGACTGCATAGCAAAGACCCCTGTCCTTCCCCAAGACTGTCTGACTGCATATTCCCTATTTTTTTCCCCCAGTCTGTATGTGTAGTGACTTCATTGAATAATCAATTTCCCTTCTCTTTCTCCAAACCCTCTCTCTTTTCCCCAAGTCAGTCTGAGTCTGAGGAAAGCATCATTACCCCTTCTCTTCTCTCTGTCTGTGTAATGAGGGTAGGATAATCTGAGGAAAGCATCATAACCCCTTCTCTTCTCTCTGTCTGTGTATTGACAGTATGATAGTCTGAGGAAAGCATCATAACCCCTTCTCTTCTCTCTGTCTGTGTAATGACAGTATGATAGTCTGAGGAAAGCATCATAACCACTTCTCTTCTCTCTGTCTGTGTATTGACAGTATGATAGTCTGAGGAAAGCATCATTTCCCCTTCTCTTCTCTCTGTCTGTGTAATGACAGTAGGATAGTCTGAGGAAAGCATCATAACCACTTCTCTTCTCTCTGTCTGTGTATTGACAGTATGATAGTCTGAGGAAAGCATCATAACACCTTCTCTTCTCTCTGTCTGTGTAATGACAGTAGGATAGTCTGGGGAAAGCATCATAACCCATTCTCTCTTCTCTGTCTGTGTAATGACAGTAGGATAGTCTGAGGAAAGCATCATTACCCCTTCTCTTCCCTCTCTCTGTGTAATGACAGTAGGATAGTCTGGGGAAAGCATCATAACCCATTCTCTCTTCTCTGTCTGTGTAATGACAGTAGGATAGTCTGAGGAAAGCATCATTACCCCTTCTCCTCTCTCTGTCTGTGTAATGAGGGGAGGATAGTCTGAGAAAGCATCATAACCCCTTCTCTTCTCTCTGTCTGTGTAATGACAGTAGGATAGTCTGAGAAAGCATCATTACCCCTTCTCTTCCCTCTGTCTGTGTAATGACAGTAGGATATTTTGAGGAAAGTGTCATAACCGCTTCTCTCTTCTCTGTAGGTGTAATGACAGTAGGATAGTCTGGGGAAAGCATCATAACCTTTTCTGTTTTCTCTGTCTGTGTAATGAGGGTAGGATAGTCTGAGGAAAGCATCATTACCACTTTTCTTCTCTCTCTATGTGTAATGAGGTTAGGATAGTCTGAGGAAAGCATCATTACCCCTTCTCTTCTCTCTATCTGTGTAATGACAGTAGAATTGTCTGAGGAAAGCATCATAACTCCTTCACTCCTCTCTTTCTGTGCAATAACAGTAGGATAGTCTGAGGAAAGCATCATAACCTCTTCTGTTCTCTCTGTCTGTGTAATGACAGTAGGGAAGTCTGAGGAAAGCATCATAACTCCTTCTCTCCTCTCTTTCTGTGCAATGACAGTAGGATAGTCATAGGAAAGCATCATAACCCATTCTCTTTTCTCTGTCTGTGTAATGACAGTAGGATAGTCTGAGGAAAGCATCATTACCCCTTCTCTTCTGTCTGTCAGTGTAATGAGGGGAGGATAGTCTGAGGAAAGCATCATTACCCCTTCTCTTCTCTCTGTCTGTGTAATGACAGTAGGATAGTCTGAGGAAAGCATCATAACCTTTTCTGTTTTCTCTGTCTGTGTAATGACAGTAGGATAGTCTGGGGAAAGCATCATTACCCCTTCTCTTCTCTCTGTCTGTGTAATGATGGTAGGATAATCTGAGGAAAGCATCATAACCCCTTCTCTTCTCTCTGTCTGTGTAATGACAGTAGGATAGTCTGAGGAAAGCATCATTACCCCTTCTCTTCTCTCTGTCTGTGTAATGACAGTAGGATAGTCTGAGGGAAGCATCATAACCCCTTCTCTTCTCTCTGTCTGTGTAATGACAGTAGGATAGTCTGAGGGAAGAATCATTACCCCTTCGCTTCTCTGTCTGTAATGACAGTAGGATAGTCTGAGGAAAGCATCATAACCCCTTCTCTTCTCTCTGTCTGTGTAATGACATTAGGATAGTCTGAGGGAAGCATCATTACCCCTTCGCTTCTCTGTCTGTAATGACAGTAGGATAGTCTGAGGAAAGCATCATAACCCCTTCTCTTCTCTCTGTCTGTGTAATGACGGTATGATATTCTGAGGAAAGCATCATTACCCCTTCTCTTCTCTCTGTCTGTGTAATGAGGGTAGGAGAGTCTGAGGAAAGCATCATTACCTCTTCTCTTATCTCTGTCTGTGTAATGACAGTAGGATAGTCTGAGGAAAGCATCATAACCCCTTCTCTTCTCTCTGTCTGTGTAATGACAGTAGGGAAGTCTGAGGAAAGCATCATAACTCCTTCTCTCCTCTCTTTCTGTGCAATAACAGTAGGATAGTCTGAGGAAAGCATCATAACCCCTTCTCTTCTCTCTGTCTGTGTAATGACAGTAGGATAGTCTGAGAAAAGCATCATAACCCCTTCTCTTCTCTCTGTCTGTGTAATGACAGTAGGATAATCTGAGGAAAGCATCATAACCTATTCTCTTCTCTCTGTCTGTGTAATGACAGTAGGATAGTCTGAGTAAAGCATCATAACCCCTTCTCTCCTCTCTGTCTGTGTAATGACAGTAGGATAATCTGAGGAAAGCATCATAACCTTTTCTGTTCTCTCTGTCTGTGTAATGACAGTAGGGAAGTCTGAGGAAAGCATCATAACTCCTTCTCTCCTCTCTTTCTGTGCAATGACAGTAGGATAGTCATAGGAAAGCATCATAACCCATTCTCTTTTCTCTGTCTGTGTAATGACAGTAGGATAGTCTGAGGAAAGCATCATTACCCCTTCTCTTCTGTCTGTCAGTGTAATGAGGGGAGGATAGTCTGAGGAAAGCATCATTACCCCTTCTCTTCTCTCTGTCTGTGTAATGACAGTAGGATAGTCTGAGGAAAGCATCATAACCTTTTCTGTTTTCTCTGTCTGTGTAATGACAGTAGGATAGTCTGGGGAAAGCATCATTACCCCTTCTCTTCTCTCTGTCTGTGTAATGAGGGTAGGATAGTCTAAGGAAAGCATCATAACCTTTTCTGTTTTCTCTGTCTGTGTAATGACAGTAGAATAGTCTGGGGAAAGCATCATTACCCCTTCTCTTCTCGCTGTCTGTGTAATGAGGGTAGGATAATCTGAGGAAAGCATCATAACCCCTTCTCTTCTCTCTGTCTGTGTAATGACAGTAGGATAGTCTGAGGAAAGCATCATTACCCCTTCTCTTCTCTCTGTCTTTGTAATGACAGTAGGATAGTCTGAGGGAAGCATCATTACCCCTTCTCTTTTCTCTGTCTGTGCAATGACAGTAGGATAGTCATAGGAAAGCATCATAACCCATTCTCTTTTCTCTGTCTGTGTAATGACAGTAGGATAGTCTGAGGAAAGCATCATTACCCCTTCTCTTCTGTCTGTCAGTGTAATGAGGGGAGGATAGTCTGAGGAAAGCATCATTACCCCTTCTCTTCTCTCTGTCTGTGTAATGACAGTAGGATAGTCTGAGGAAAGCATCATAACCTTTTCTGTTTTCTCTGTCTGTGTAATGACAGTAGGATAGTCTGGGGAAAGCATCATTACCCCTTCTCTTCTCTCTGTCTGTGTAATGAGGGTAGGATAATCTGAGGAAAGCATCATAACCCCTTCTCTTCACTCTGTCTGTGTAATGACAGTAGGATAGTCTGAGGAAAGCATCATAACCCCTTCTCTTCTCTCTGTCTGTGTAATGACAGTATGATATTCTGAGGAAAGCATCATTTCCCCTTCTCTTCTCTCTGTCTGTGTAATGAGGGTAGGAGAGTCTGAGGAAAGCATAATTACCTCTTCTCTTATCTCTGTCTGTGTATTGACAGTAGTATAGTCTGAGGAAAGCATCATAACCACTTCTCTTCTTTCTGTCTGTGTAATGACAGTAGGATAGTCTGAGGAAAGCATCATTACCCCTTCTCTTCTCTCTGTCTGTGTAATGACAGTAGGATAGTCTGAGGAAAGCATCATTACCCCTTCTCTTCTCTCTGTCTGTGTAATGACAGTAGGATAGTCTGAGAAAAGCATCATAACCACTTCTCTTCTTTCTGTCTGTGTAATGACAGTAGGATAGTCTGAGGAAAGCATCATTACCCCTTCTCTTCTCTCTGTCTGTGTAATGACAGTAGGATAGTCTGAGGAAAGCATCATTACCCCTTCTCTTCTCTCTGTCTGTGTAATGACAGTAGGATAGTCTGAGAAAAGCATCATAACCACTTCTCTTCTTTCTGTCTGTGTAATGACAGTAGGATAGTCTGAGGAAAGCATCATTACCCCTTCTCTTCTCTCTGTCTGTGTAATGACAGTAGGATAGTCTAAGGAAAGCATCATTACCCCTTCTCTTCTCTCTGTCTATGTAATGAGGGTAGGATAGTCTGAGGAAAGCATCATAACCCCTTCTCTTCTCTCTGTCTGTGTAATGAGGGGAGGATAGTCTGAGGAAAGCATCATAACCCCTTCTCTTCTCTCTGTCTGTGTAATGACAGTAGGATAGTCTGAGGAAAGCATCATAACCTCTTCTCTTCTCTCTGTCTGTGTAATGACAGTAGAGAAGTCTGAGGAAAGCATCATAACTCCTTCTCTCCTCTCTTTCTGTGCAATGACATTAGGATAGTCATAGGAAAGCATCATAACCCCTTCTCTTCTCTCTGTCTGTGTAATGAGGGGAGGATAGTCTGAGGAAAGCATCATTACCCCTTCTCTTCTCTCTGTCTGTATAATGACAGTAGGATAATCTGAGGAAAGCATCATAACCTCTTCTCTTCTCTCTGTCTGTGTAATGACAGTAGGATAGTCTGAGGAAAGCATCATTACCCCTTCTCTTCTCTCTGTCTGTGTAATGAGGGGAGGATAGTCTGAGGAAAGCATCATTACCCCTTCTCTTCTCCCTGTCTGTGTAATGACAGTAGGATAGTCTGAGGAAAGCATCATAACCTTTTCTGTTTTCTCTGTCTGTGTAATGACAGTAGGATAGTCTGGGGAAAGCATCATTACCCCTTATCTTCTCTCTGTCTGTGTAATGAGGGGAGGATAGTCTGAGGAAAGCCTCAATACCCCTTCTCTTCTCCCTGTCTGTGTAATGACAGTAGGATAGTCTGAGGAAAGCATCATAACCTCTTCTGTTCTCTCTGTCTGTGTAATGGCAGTAGGGAAGTCTGAGGAAAGCATCATAACTCCTTCTCTCCTCTCTTTCTGTGCAATGACAGTAGGATAGTCATAGGAAAGCATCATAACCCATTCTCTTCTCTCTGTCTGTGTAATGACAGTAGGATAGTCTGAGGAAAGCATCATAACCCATTCTCTTCTCTCTGTCTGTGTAATGACAGTAGGATAGTCCTTTTCATTCCTCCCAGCCTTTCTGAGTCTGATGGTAGAAAGCCGATGCCCCTTCATCCTCCTTCACAGTAACCGTGGACCTGGCTGTCAGGCACACACACACACACACACACACACACACACACACACACACACACACACACACACACACACACACACACACACACACACACACACACACACAGGCAGTTAGGCAGGCAGGCAGGCAGGCAGGCAGGCAGGCAGTCAGGCAGGCAGGCAGGCAGGCAGGCAGGCAGCAAGAGAGCGGCGTCATAAGGAGACGTGGATTTTCTTTTTGACATTTTGTGAACGTTGTTTCTGAAACATGCCAATCTCCTTGATTTAATACGTGCAGCTCACCTTTGTTGGTCATGCTTGGCGGCTTATACAACGAGAGAGTGGGATGTCTGCATTGCCTGGGTAGATCTGAAAGCCGAGCGGAGAGAGCAGAGTATTGTGTACATATATTATTGATTCTGTTGCTGAGGCTTTGAAACTCCATTGCTGCTTTCCAAATGGCACCCTTTTCCCTACATAGTGGTTCATTAGGATCTGGTCAAAAGTAATGCACTATGTAGGGAATATGGTGCCATTTGGGATGCAGACCATGTTTAGGTGTTTGAAATAAACATGTGGAAGCCTAGCGATACAGATATTTTCTCTGGGTGTTATTGGCCCACCTGTACCTCACTAAGTAGAATGATAATGGATAGAATGGGTATGGAACTGTTTCAGAATGAATGAATGGAACGAATGGATGGTGGTACAGATAGACATCATGTTTGATTAAGGGTCTATTCTCATTGATGAGAATTAAGGAGAATTTTGAGAGATTCTCGAGAGGTTAAATTCTCGAGAGACATTACAGTAATGTAAACTCACATCTCGAACGTTACCTCCGGAAGACACGCACGACACTCGCCCAACAGTTACCCTCTCTAAGCAAGGCCTCCCGAGTGGCGCAGTGGTCTAAGGCACTGCATCGCAGTGCTAGCTGTGCCACTAGAGATCCTGGTTCGAATCCAGGCTCTGTCGTAGCCGGCCGTGACCGGGAGACCCATGGGGCGGTGCACAATTGGCCCAGCGTCGTCCAGGGTAGGGGAGGGAATGGCTGGCAGGGATGTAGCTCAGTTGGTAGAGCATGGCGTTTGCAACGCCACGGGGGGCCAGTATAAAAAATAATGTAGACACTCACTAACTGTAAGTTGCTCTGGATAAAAGCGTCTGCTAAATGACGTAAATGTAAAATGTAAACAGAATTGTCTCGTTGAACCTAACATTCATACAGTAAAAATACTAATAGCAGAGCAATGTTTTTGAAACAGCTGAAATGTATACACATTTTTATGAAATTTGAGACTTGTTTTATTGAGTTTTTACCTGAAATTACATGCTGATATTGTCACTTGGCTGCTCTGAGTTTTAGCAGGTGGAATAGTGGAGTACAATTGGATGTTTACTTAGTAGCAGTGCAAATATCATGGTACAGCTATACGAACACTCAATCATCATGGTACTTTTTAATGGTACATTTACAAACATATATTATGATAAATAGAATAGAAACTTGTATCTCATTATGGTAAATGGAGAAATAAGTATAGCCAGTTATAATTGTAATGGCTTAGCAGATCATAAGAAAAGACGATCAGTATTTACCTGGCTAAAAGAGAAGGAATATAACATCTATTGTTTACAGGAAACTCATTCAATTTTAGATGAAGTTGTGTGGAAAAAGACTGGGGTGCCAAAATATACTTATCTAATGGACAAAGAAACTAAAAAGGGGTGATGATATTAACTAACAATAATTTTGATCCGAATGTGCAAATTGTCCAAACAGATCCGCAAGGTAGATGGATTCTTTTAAAAACACTACATGACCGAAATTATGTGGACATCTGTTCGTCGAACATCTCTTTCCAAAAATCATGGGCATTAATATGGAGTTGGCCCCTTTGCTGCTATAACAGCCTCCTCTCTGGGAAGGCTTTCCACTAGATGTTGGAACATTGCTGCGGGGACTTGCATCCATTCAGCCACAAGAGCATTAGTGAGGTTGGACACTGATGTTGAGCGATTAGGCCTGGCTCGCAGTCGGCGTTCAAGTTCATCCCAAAGGTGTTCGAATGTGGTTTAGGTCAGGGCTCTGTGCAGACCAGTGAAGTTCTTCCACACCAATCTCGACAAATCAATTCTGCATTGACCTCACTTTGTGTAGGGGGCATTGTCATGCTGAAACAGGAAAGGGCCTTCCCCAAACTGTTTTCTCAAAGTTGGAATCACATAATTGTTTAGAATGTCACTGTATGCTGTAGCATTAAGATTTCCCTTCACTGGAACTAAGGGGCCTAGCAAGAACCATGAAAAACTGCCAGAGACCATTATTCCTCCTCCACCAAACTTTACAGTTGGCACTATGCATTGGGGCAGGTAGAGTTCTCCTGGCATCCGCCAAACCCAGATTAGTCTGTCGGACTGACAGTTGGTGAAGCGTGATTCATCACTCCAGAGAACGCGTTTCCACTGCTCCAGAGTCCAATGCTGGTGAGCTTTACACCACTCCAGCCGACGCTTGGCATTGTGCATGGTGATCTTAGGCTTCTGTGCGGCTGCTCGACCATTGAAACCCATTTCATGAAGCTCCAGACGAACAGTTCTTGTCCTGATGTTGCTTCCAGAGGCAGTTTGGAACAGTAGTAAGTGTTGCAACCGAGGACAGACGATTTTTACGTTACACGCTTCAGCACTCGGCGGTCCCGTTCTGTGTACTTGTGTGGCCTACCACTTCGCAGCTGAGCCATTGTTGCTCCTAGACGTTTCCACTTCACAATAACAGCACTTACAGTTGACCAGGGTAGACATTTATTGAACTGACTTGTTGGAAAGGTGGTATCCAAAATAGTCCAAATTGGTGAAGTGAAATGAAAAAAATAACTTGTTTCAAAAAAATTCGACAAAATAAATAACGGAAAAGGAGCTGGTGCAGTTTTGCCTTGAAGAATGGGCAGAAAATCCCAGTGGCTAGATGTGCCAAGCTTATAGAGACATACCCCAAGAGACTTGCAGCTGTAATTGCTGCAAAAGGTGTCTCTACAAAGTATTGACTTTGGAGGGGTGAATAGTTATGCTCGCTCAAGTTTTCTGTTTTTTTGTCTTATTTCTTGTTTGTTTCACAATAAAAAATATTTTGCATCTTCAAAGTGGTAGGCATGTTGTGTAAATCAAATGATACAAACCCCACAAAAATCTACTTTAATTCCAGGTTGTAAGGCAACAAAATAGGAAAAATGCCAAGGGGGGTGAATACTTTTGCAAGCCACTGTAGGTACAGAATACCAAAAGGACTGGAGGAACTTATTCAAGAAAGCTCAAGTGTAATATGTCATAAAAATAAATCTAACTGGTTAGGATATAGGGAAAAATGCACCAAACTATTATTTTGTTCTTCAACATAGAAATGCTACCAAAAATAAGTCACCCATGAGTCAACAAACAATATTTTGAAATAGGAAGCAACGTACTTTAAGCATATGTTTTCGTTTCAGTCTCCTCCATTTCCACTAACTGAAGTTAATTGTAAGGATTTTTTTTCTATTAATAATGTCAAATTAAAGGCTGTACAGAAAGACTCATGTAAAGTGGAGGAACTTCTTGATGCAATTAAAGCCTTTAAGTCCGGGAAAACTCCAGGGCTGGATGGCATACCAGTTGAGGTATGTCAAAAAATGTTTGATGTACTCAGAGGACCGTCATTTGCATGTTTTAACCACTCCTATAAAAATGGTAGATTATCAGATACTCAACAAGAAGGTCTGAATTCATTATTACTGAAACAGGACCCAGGTGGTAAATATAAAGATCCAGCGCATAGAATTAAAAAGGTATTGTCGGATATTATTCATCCTAATCAGACTTTGAAAAGGCTTTTGATAAAGTACGAGTGGAATTTATATATAAATGCCTGGAATATTTCAATTTTGGAGAATCTCTTATACAATGGGTGTCAGGTTTTGGCCATGACTGTTCGGGTTTTGGTCACTAGATGTCCCCATTGCACTTTTTTGTACCTTTTGTTTTTCTTGCTCTAATTATTGTTTGCACCTGTAGGTCATTCCCTTGTTAGTATTTAAACCCTGTGTGTTCCTCAGTTCCTTGCTCAGTGTTTGTAAGTTAGCACCCAGCCCCAGCCCAAGCCTTGTTTTATATAGATATTTCTCTGGTGGGATTTTCCAGAGGTTCTCTGGTTTAGTTCTTGTGTTTTGTTTGAGTAGTCTTTTGAGGTTTGTTTTTTCCTTGCTGTTTTTTCCCACTTTGTGGAGTTTCTTTTGTTTTTTGGAGGTTTTCCTCTTTGTGCCTCTTGGCTTTATTTTTGGACATTGTGGATTTAGTTTCTTTGCCTGAAGATTTTGTTCTTTATTAAACCACCATCTCTAGTACTGCTGTGTCTGCCTCATCTTCTGGGTTCTGACAATTATTAGTGACTGTTTCTCGCACCGGGTCGTGACAATGGGTTAAAGTTATGTATAGTAACCCTAGTGGTAAAATAGTAAATAATGGCTACTTCGCAGAAAGTATTAAACTGTCAAGAGGAGTATAACAAGGTTGTCCACTATCAGCATATCTATTTATTATGGCCATTGAAATGTTACCTATTAAAATCAGATCCAACAATAATATCAAGGGGCTAGAAATACAGGGCTTAAAAACAAAGTAGTCATTGTACGCTGATGATTCATGTTTTCTTTTAAATCCACAATTTGGATCCCCCCACAGCCTCATAGAGGATCTAGATACATGTTCTAACCTCTCTGGTTTACAACCAAATTATGACAAATGTACTATATTACGTATTGGATCGCAAAAAAATACAACATTTACATTACCATGTAGTTTACCAATAAAATGGTCTGACGGTGAAGTGGACATACTCGTTATTCATATCCTGAAAGAAATAATTTATCTCAGTACAATACATTTTTATAGAAAGTTAGCAAAAATAGATAAGATCTTGCTACCATGGAAAGGAAAAAAAATGTCTATTTGTGGAAAATCACACTGATTAACTCTTTAGTCATATCCCAGTTTAGCTACAGTGAGGGAAAAAGGTATTTGATCCCCTGCTGATTTTGTACGTTTGCCCACTGACAAAGAAATGATCAGTCTATCATTTTAATGGTAGGTTTATTTGAACAGTGAGAGACAGAATAACAATGTCATGGGGTGCTGAAGGTGGGTGTGGTGCAGGAATCAAGCGCAGGACGCAGAAGCTAAGTCCAAAAGACTTTAGTGAGTTATTCACGTAGTACACGAGAACAATAAGCCCGGAGGCGCACACAGGCGCCAAACAAACGGCGCACTAACATGTGCGAAAACCTCTCCAAACACGGAGGGAAGAATACGTAGCTCCGAACACCAAACAGAGGAGAAATCACACACAACACCATACACACACAACGAGAACTAAATAGGACACTAATGAGGACTAACTAGACACAGGTGTACAACATCCAGACAAAACCAAACGAACATGAAACATAGATCGGTGGCAGCTAGTACTCCGGGGACGACGACCGCCGAAACCTGCCCGAACAAGGAGGAGGAGCAGCCTCGGCCGAAACCGTGACAAACAACAAAAAAATTCAGAAAAACGCATGTCAAAAATGTTATAAATTTATTTGCATTTTAATGAGGGAAATAAGTAAGGCCCTGCATTAAAGACCAAAATTGGTTAAAGAAAATTGTGATAAAAAAAAAGTATACCAGTTTAATTTAAGGACAAAAAAATGACAGCTGTGCCATACAGATTGCAAAATAGCTGGGAAGAGATTTTCGATGTACCAATTCCATTTCCGGTTTATGAACTGATATACAAAACGACATTCAACATTTCAAAACTTAGAATTTTTCAATTGAAATTATTATATACAATTCTTGCAACCACTAGGATGTTATATACATGGGGGATACAACCATCCCAGCTCTGCAGACTTTGCTGCGAAGAGACAGAATCATTAGATCATTTGTTTTGGTACTGTCCATATGTAGGTTGTTTTTGGTCGCAGGTTCAGGAATGGCTGAAGAATTGCAATATTTACCTGGAGCTAAACCTGCAGATAGCACTACTGGGTGATCTGAAAAGTCATAATCAATTGATCAATAATATAATAATACTTTTAGCAAAAAATGTTTTCTTTAATTTACAATCTGTAGAAACTATGAGAACAGAAAGGTTCAGAACTTTTGTGAAACATCACAGCACAGTTGAAAAATATATGACAAATAGAAATCAAAACTGGATGGTGTTCAAAGATAGATGGGAGGGATGGTGGGGGGAGGGGGGGGGGGGGGGGGGCTGAAGGGTGGGACTAAAAGCAAACAAAAGATAGCTAATGTAAAATTAGTTATCTTTCTGTCCGTAAAATAAATATAGTATGTATAAGCTGGAAGTACAAGCCTAAGTGTTGTTGTCCAGTAGTTTACTCCAATTAGGTGGGAAGGTTAGGGGAAAATAATAAAGGAAAATATATACAAAATATATACAGTGAGGGAAAAAAGTATTTGATCCCCTGCTGATTTTGTACGTTTGCCCACTGACAAAGAAATGATCAGTCTAAAATTTTAATGGTAGGTTTATTTGAACAGTGAGAGACAGAATAACAACAATAAAATCCAGAAAAACGCATGTCAAAAATGTTAGAAATTGATTTGCATTTTAATGAGGGAAATAAGTATTTGACTCCTATGCAAAACATGACTTAGTACTTGGTGGCAAAACCCTTGTTGGCAATCACAGAGGACAGACGTTTCTTGTATTTGGCCACCAGGTTTGCTCACATCTCAGGAGGGATTTTGTCCCACTCCTCTTTGCAGATCTTCTCCAAGTCATTAAGGTTTCGAGGCTGACGTTTGGCAACTCAAATCTTCAGCTCCCTCCACAGAATCAAAAGAACTCAGCCAAGACCTCAGAAAGATAATTGTAGACCTCCACAAGTCTGGTTCATCCTTGTTAGCAATTTCCAAACGCCTGAAGGTACCACGTTCATCTGTACAAACAATAGTACGCAAGTATAAACACTATCGGACCATGCAGCCGTCATACCGCTCAGGAAGGAGACGCGTTCTGTCTCCTAGAGATTAACGTACTTTGGTGCGAAAAGTGCAAATCAATCCCAGAACAACAGCAAAGGACCTTGTGAAGATGCTGGAGGAAACAGGTACAAAAGTATCTATATCCACAGTAAAACGAGTCCTATATCAACATAACCTGAAAGGCCGCTCAGCAAGGAAGAAGCTACTGCTCCAAAACCGTCATAAAAAAGCCTGACTTCGGTTTGCAACTGCACATGGGGACAAAGATCGTACTTTTTGGAGAAATGTCCTCTGGTCTGATGAAACAAAAATAGAACTGTTTGGCCATAATGACCATCGTTATGTTTGGAGGAAAAAGGGGGTGCTTGCAAGCCGAAGAACACTATCCCAACCGTGAAGCACGGGGGTGGCAGCATCATACTGTGGGGGTGCTTTGCTGCAGGAGGGACTGATGCACTTCACAAAATAGATGGCATCATGAGGAAGGAAAATTATGTGGATATATTGAAGCAACATCTCAAGACATCAGTCAGGAAGTTAAAGCTTGGTCGCAAATGGGTCTTCCAAATGGACAATGAACCGAAGCATACTTCCAAAGTTTTGGCAAAATGGCTTAAGGACAACAAAGTCAAGGAATTGGAGTGGCCATCACAAAGCCCTGACCTCAATCCTATAGAAATGTGGGCAGAACTGAAAAAGTGTGTGCGAGCAAGGAGGCCTACAAACCTGACTCAGTTACACCAGCTCTGTCAGGAGGAATGGGCCAAAGTTCACCCAACTTATTGTGGGACGCTTGTGGGAGGCTACCCGAAACGTTTGACCCAAGTTAAACAATTTAAAGGCAATGCTACCAAATACTAATTGAGTGTTTGTAAACTTCTGACCCACTGGGAATGTGATGAAAGAAATAAAAGCTTAAATAAATCATTCTCTCTACTATTATTCTGACATTTCACATTCTTAAAATAAAGTGGTGATCCTAACTGACCTAAAACATTTTTACTAGGATTAAATGTCATGTAAAAAATGACAGTACGGTTGAAATATATATGGCAAATAGAAATCCTATATGGATGGTGTTAAGAGATAGATGGGAGGTATTGAATAGAGTTGAAGGATGGGACTAATAACAAATAACAACAAATAATAACAAAGATAGCTAATAATGTAAGCATACTGTGTCCATAAAAAGTATATAGGTTGTATGTTGGGAGCTTTTGGGAAAGAGCACAGTTAGAAAGATATGGCATATAGAAGCAAACCGGATGGACATCATGAAAATGATCGGAGAGGTTGAGAGTAGAAGTAGTTCAGGAGCAAAAAAAATTTAAATAAAAAAAAAATAATATATATATATATATATATATATATATATATATATATATAATAGAATTATTGTAAAATCAACTCTGTCCATAAGGTGTAGATAGTAAGTATAGACCGGAAGTAGAGGCCTGGGCATTGTTGTTCACTAATTTACTCCAAGTAGGGAAAGAATGGTGGGGTTGAAAAGTAATAAAGGGGAGTATATATATAAAAACATTTTTAAAAAACATGGGGGATTGGAAGTGATGCAGACAATTACATTGATAGAAGATACAATCTATCTGCAATATTAAGCTGATCCATTCCCCCCCCCCCCCAAAAAAAAAAAAAAAAAAAAAATATATAAAATATAAAGATATATATATAAAAAAAAAAAAAGGATTTAATGATAGGAATTGTGAAAAACTGAGTTTAAATGTATTTGGCTAAGGTGTATGTAAACTTCCGACTTCAACTGTATATTTACAAAAAGGAATGTATGGGGGATGGAAATGATGAAGACAATTACTTTGATAGAAGCCACAATCTATCTGCAATATC